>NC_141757.1:9205860-9512288 GCF_982258835.1 Parasteatoda tepidariorum | reverse complement strand
AAATCGGGAAATCAGTTGCAGTAACTACCAAAAAAAAAATTTATGACAAAATCACTCGAATCAGACTCTTTAAAAAGAAGTTACTAAATGCGAATATTTTATTTTGAGATTCAGTTGTTGTAATAAATAATATCGTATTAAAAATATAGGATTTTAAAAACTGTGGAAATCAATAGTAATTTAAAAAAAATAGATCGAAAACATTTGCAGAGAAGAAAACCAAATATTTTTTAACTTTCTAAAGGAAAAATTTTGTGTCCTGCGACAACGGCGCCTTGTCACCATGATTCTGTCAGGGGGAAGTAAACAAAATTAGCACACATACTAGTAGTTCTTACAAAAAGAGGGATCATATGATGACAGCAGAGTCTTTCATTTGACACTCATAATTTAAAAATGTAGACATTTTGTTATAACTTTGACATCTCATATTTTCAACCAAAACACACAACTCAGTGTGTAAGGCTCTTCAAAAATTGATGACTAACAATAGAAAATGCATTAATTTAAAAGAAAGTCTAACCAACTGAATAGATTAGAACTTTCGATCTCTATTTCAGCTGTTACTATAGTTGTCACTTCCAATATACTCCAATTGTTTTTTTCTTCTTAAACACAGCAGTTTAAGATAAATAGTTTAAAATTAAAAAAAAAATTATGAGTACTTTAAACCTTGTCTATTTTTAGATCTTAATTTATTAAAATAATTACAAATCAGAAGCATATTGTATATAAGTAATTTAAAAGTAATATAAATTATTGATTGAAAAAAATTAAATTAGTAAGATAGTGGTGAAATAAATTATTTTAACTTAATAAGGAAAATAAAATAATAAGGAACAAAGACAGAGATATATGTTCATTTTGAAATTACAATTGAAGCTATTGGATTATAAAATAAATTATAGATTATTAATATTTAACAAATAAATACTTTCTAGTAGTAGATGGCACAGGTATATGTAGTACAGCATTCAATGCTTCCATGTTAGATGGCAAATTACAAGACAATTGTAGAGTTAAATCACAATCCCTATAGAAAAAAAATATGTTCAAATATATATTTTTTTGTATTAATTAATTTAAAATGAATCGAATAAACATCAGATTAACCAACTTTCAAAATTTAATGTTTAGTTAATCAAAGGTAATTTTTCTTGTATAACAGAAAGAATTTATTTATAACACTATATGCATGCTATCACTAAGTTCATGAAACTTCTTTTTCTCTCATTGGCAACAAAACGCTGAAAGAAACTGATCTATAGTTGGGCAGAAGTAAAAAGTTAAAAGCTAACTTTCAATGTAAACCAGCAAACTGAGCTATACTTGTGTTTTAATTTTGTTTCTTAATATACACAGGTTACAATATAATTAAGACTTTTTTTTTGTTTTCATGATGCACAATCTATGCAGATCACTTAATAGTTTGTACACGAAAGAGAAATATTCTAATAAAGAGTCACACTGTCTTATTTAATCCATGAGCTGAGGCATTCATCAATGCCATACGGTGTCCAATATGTTAAACTGTTGCAACTCCAAACATTGAATTTATATTTTTGTGTACATAGAAAAATTCAATGAATTATCCAGTCCAAATCTAATTTCCAAGTAGTAGTACGGAAAAACTACTTGGTAGTATTTCAGTACTACTAGGTAGTATACCAAGAAGTTGGAAATGAAAGGTTTTACAAAATTTCCAAGAAAGAATTAAAAACAGTACTGCAAGGAACTAGTATTTAATGAGCGAGTAAAATCAGCTCAAACAGCGAAGCTATCTGAAAGGGTTGACAAGCACAATCAGTGTGTTCTATCATTACATTACAGTCAAACCTATATTTAACAAAGCCGCTAAATCCCGAGAATAAATTTGTTACAAAGAAAATTAGCTAAATAGATAATCACCTTTTGAAATACATAAACAACACCAAACAGGTTATAAAATCATAAACACTAAATTAAAATAGCAATGGCTACACCTTTATCTTGTAAACTAGCATCTACTATTTATTTTATAAATCTTAAGCATAAAAGAAATCTGCATGGAAAGCAAGAATAGAGAAAAACATTATCCAGTACATGCTACCTACATTTTCAACTAAAAAAATGCTAAATTTATGTATAAAATTATAGCTGCATTCAGTATAAAAGTAATTTTAAACATACATCACCACATGCGTTCTTAAGTTTAATTGCTACTGATAAAATCTGTTAATTTCGTCTCCGTTTTGTTTGAAATGTAAACAAAAAGGGAAAGGGATTTTACTGCTTTCTCTAAAAGTTATGTGGCTTAAAAAATCAATTCAAGGTCATTTCCTTCATAAAATGCGTCAGCAAGACCAAACATTTCAAAAGAACATTTCAAAAAATGTTCTGAAATATTTTGGGAAATATTTCAGAACATTTAAAACATATGGATCTCAAAGAAAAGTTCGTTAAATAGAAAATTCACTTCTATTTGGAAGTTATTTTACCAAGAAATTTCCAAAATGTTCTTAGTTTCTTGAAGGAAAAAAATCGCAAAATAGAGAAATTCGCAAAAGTGAAGTTCGTTAAAAAGAAGTCCGACCGTATTTAAAAAATATTGCAAAGAAAACATGTGATGAAACCAAAATAATGAATTAAAAAGAATTTCTTATTGTTAATAGATTTCAGAATAAATATTATTTATTGCTATCATGTACATTAAAAAATTTCTTTTAGGCAATAACAATATGAGTAACTACAGATTGATTGTAATTTGTAACCCTGGGATCAGGAAAAGCTTCTGCAAAATACAATTGTATTTTGCTTGTTCCTACTAATTTCATTTTTTTGTAAGGTAAAAACTTACCTGCCATTAATAAAATGAATAATATTTTACTCAGAGAGTTAACTGTGAAGTTATTGGCGTGCATAGTTGTCTATTTGGATGTTTTAAGGATGTAAATAAATGTTTTAAGGAATATTTGATCTTGAATTTTATGAGATTCGATTTGGCTACTTTAAATATTTAGAAGGATTTGGAAACCAAGCAGTCATTCTTTTTATACATATAAATCACTTATTAGAAAAATTATCAATAATAGATTATTTATCCTACCTATTGCAAGTAAAATACAGAATAAAAAAATACAGCTATGTTTATAAATATTTCTTTAAAAAAATCCTTATTTTACTTTATTTAATTTTCGAAAAAAAAAAAAAAAAAAAAAAAAAAAAAAAAAAAACAGCTAGCTTTTTTGTATTGCATTGCAATATAGTAGTTACAGAATAATGTGAAAAAGAATTAAAAGATCATAAAATCAATTTGTATTCTGCATAGTTATATTAAGAAAAATATCAAACATTAGTGACAAGAATATGTTTACATCCATAATATTAAACCTTAAAATAAATTTAAAAAAAAATTGACATGCATTGTAAATTATGCTAAAATTGGCACATTTGCTAAGCTCTAAAATAGGCTATAGTATCTAAAGTTAGCTTGCAAGTTAATAAAAAATGAATAGTTAATACAATAATTCAAGTTAATAAAAAAGCATGTTCTTTTTTGGATTAAAAATTAATAATCAATTCAGATTATAATGATTAAAAAAAAAGCAATGTTATTACAAACCGAGTTTTAATTAAAATTATCCTTTAAATAACAAATTTAATAATATTCAGCAGTTAAGAGAAAAGAAAGTCACCTGTTTTTATCCACATCTTCAACAATCGAAAGCAGTCTAAATGGCACAAATGATGCACTAGTCGTGGAATAATAAGTCATTGCTTTGACCTGAAAAAAAATTAACAATCATTAACAATTTCAAACAATTATAAACCATTACATATTATCAGCACATAAAAGATAGGATATCTAAAAAATGCAATAAAGCTAGAAAATATTGCAATTTTTAAGATTATGATTTAAGTCTATTAAAAAAGCTTCAAAGAAGTAAAATATAAAAAGTAAAATCACAATCAACTATATGTTTATAACATAAAAGGTAGAATGAATAATCTTTTATAGAAAGATAGTATTATAGATCAAACTCTTTTTCACAAAACTAAATTGGCATAATTAGGTAGAGATCAAAGGGAATAAGAAACAAATAATTATTTTCGTTATACAGGTGACTAAAATATTAAATGTTAGCAAAATTATTTCTATTGTGGCTCAGTGCCGTGTTGATTGTGATGTGAATGTTTAGTGAGAAGAAAAAGAATATGACTGCGAATCAAACTCAGGGGTTTATGATTATAATAAGCAAGGGGTGAAGTCTCTAAGTCTAGCAAAAAATAGTTAGAAGAAATATATTATAAAATATAGAAATTTAAAAAAAAATATGAAACAGAATTTAAGAAAATATTCCATATGTTAAATTGATTTATAACACATTGATGTAGAAATCATCAATTGTATAATGAAAGAAACTAAAAATAAGTTGAAACTATAAATAGTATTCTCAAAAATATTTAATAGTTTATCTAACTGCATGCTAAACTTTGAATTTATGAAAGCCTCAGCATTTTAGTACACTTAAATATTATTCATTGGCAGTAGAAATATTATTTGTTATTAATTTAATATACTTCATTTCTTAACAGTTAATTTATTAGATGTGAAAATAAAATTAAATCTATCTTATTATTCATCACGTCACATTCATATTATAAAAACAGCTTAATTCAAAGGAATGTAAACAATTTTTCAAATTAAATACAACTTCAAACAGAGAATATTATTTCTAACAGAGAATATTAAAATCATATCAAAATTTTTATATTTTAATTTGAAGTTCACATTCGAATATTTTTAGTTTTGTGCATGTAATGTAATAAAAATAAAATAAAAAAAAATTCAAACTGATTTTCTGCTGAAGACATACAGGGTGCGCAGTCAGACTTTTCAGCAAAAATAAGCACCTTTTAAGTACTTTTTTATCACTCAAAAAATATTTTTAATCACTTTCGAAAAAAAACAACATAATTAGGATCTGTGCAGTAGTAACAATTATTTTTTTCTATCGTTTAAAGTTCTTAATTTATTAACATAAAAATCAATAAAATTCAAAAACTTTACATAATCATGATAAAATAACCAGTTTCTGATAAATATTGCACAGAAAATTAAGCTCATTTTACATATCCCGAATAAAAAAGCACCTTTAAGGGCTTTCAAAAAACATAAATCAAAAATAAGCCCTTTTTAGAAACGCTACGCACCCTCTGCATAACTATCATGTATTAGCAATGCATTAAAAACTAAAATTATTACAAATGTTTACGTCAAAAGAAACAGGCACTCAAAATAATTATCAACGAAAAGAATTATTTATTCATTAAAAAAAACTTAAATTAATCTAAAACAAATGTTAAACAGTTAAAGAATTAATTATTTTTATTTATAACTTCATACAGACACAAATTATGAAAATAAGAAATTACAAATTTCTTTTTTTTAAAAGTTTGTTACTTATAAATAATAGAACAGTAAATAAATAAGAATATTAATCAAAAAAAAAAAATAATCTTCCAAAATTTTTAAAAAATGTAAAAAACAAGTTAAATTTTGCTAAAATAAAAATTACCTTTCATTACGTCACCTTGTTTTAAATTATCTTCAAATTCACAGTTATTTTATGACTAAGCGGTAAGAAGCTTTTCAAGAGTATCATTCCATGCAATTCGTACTTTTGAATTATTCCCTGCAAATTAATAAGTTTTAAAATGGTAAGAAATTCACCAAGCTGTGCTTAAAAAAACGAATCACACATTTAACAATAAGTAAAATAAAGCAAAACTACTTTTCTTTAATTAAAAACTACTACAAACATTATTTCCAAAAAAATGAAAAGTTTCCAAATTAACTAAAAATAAATTGCATTTATAAAGTTAAGAGATGATATCTTACTTAAAATAGTTGATCCAAGGTCAGAAAAAAAATTTCCACAGAAGCAGCAATCAATTTTTTTTTTGGAAAGAAGGAAAATTTTCATATTAAATTAACTAACTTTTGAACTCTACAAAGACAATTTTATAGAACTCAACTGATATGACGCAGATACAAAAGAAGCTACTTCAAAAATATCCTTTTTAGTCTTATAAAATGTCATGCAATATTGTTTTAGACTTTATCTGTGCTTCAAACTATTTTCCTAAGAAGAAATAATTCTTAAGCAAAAATTACAAAATATAAACCAATTTTTAAACAATCTTTTTCTTATTCACGTGCATTCCGGAGACCACTGCGCGAAGGCAGCTCTCACGAGTCATGTCAATAATGTTAACTGTTATATCCTTCTATCCTTTTTATTTCTATTAAATTGTTATGTTTGCTAAATTATCGTCGTTATTTACTCCTATGCTACACTAACTCCCACAGATAAATATATATATATATGTGGAATATATACGCATATATATATATATATATATATATATATATATATATATATATATATATATATATATATATATATATATACACAGTGGAACCCGCTTAAAAAGTTCCCTTTTAAGAAGTTTTCCCGCGTAAGAAGTTATTTTTTAATAAAACCAATTACCATAATGTTAAATTTACTTTTATAAGAAGTTTTTTTCCCGTTTAAGAAGTTTCCACTCCTAATTTCAATTTTTTAAAATTTTATTTAAAATGTCTTATTTAGTTTTAACTTGCCCTTACAAACACATGTATGGGTACTGACCACTGACCTTCATCACTCCTTTGTTACAAAAAAAGGTGACTTATCAGGAACAGGTGTGAGCAAAGGAATGTGAACCTTTAGATGAACTATGAAACTGATAAGAATGCAGGGAACAGCTTTGTCATTGTGTTCACCTTAAATGAATAGCCTGGTGACTCACGAACTTCACTGCTGTCCACACCCATTCAATAACTGAAGAGAAAGATACATCTAAACATTTAGCAGCATTTCGTTGAAAATTTTCTTAGTGTAGGCGCTTATGTTATCTTAAAAATCATCGTAAAAAGTTTGATTTTTGTGGAAAATGTCCTGTAAAGGCATTAAGCGTAAAGCTCTATCTATTGATGACAAAGTAAAAATTTTAAAAGCTGTTGACAGCTATCCTCAATTAACACGAGTTCAAATAGCAAAAAATTTAGATCTTCCTGTTACTACGTTAAATGGCATTATTGCTAAGAAAGACATCATTTTAAACTCTTCTTGTTCCGGTGCATCCCAGAAAGTAAAAAAAGTGAAGAAAGGAAAATACGAAAATATTGAAGAGAAACTGATGATATGGTTTAAACAAGCAAGATCCGCCAACATACCTGTCAACGGAACTCTTCTTAGAGGAAAAGCATTAGAGATTGCGGAGAAATTGAATGTTGATTTTACGCCTTCCAATGGTTGGATTGATCGGATGAAAAAAAGAGCTGGTCTAGTTTATAAAACAATTAAAGGAGATTGTAACAGCGTTGATTTACAAGAAGCTGAAGAATGGAAAGCTAAATTACCTGAAATTATTTCAGGGTATCAACCAAAGAACATTTTTAACATGGATGAATGTGGACTGTTTTTCAATCTTTTACCAGATAAAACTTTTGCCTTTAAAGGTGAACCCTGTCATGGCGGAAAAAACAGTAAAGAACGTTTGACAATTTTAGTTGGGGCCAGTATGAATGGTATAGAAAAATTACCGATTTTAGTTATCGGTAAATCGAAAAAACCAAGATGCTTTCGAAATGTTAAGTCACTGCCTTGTGATTATGACAGTAATCAAAAATCCTGGATGACAATTAAAATTTTTGAAACGTATTTGAAAAAATTAGACAGTAAGATGCGAAAAGAAAAACGAAGCATCATAATCTTCGTAGACAACTGCGCTGCTCATTCCAAGGAGAATAAGTACACTAACATCAAGTTGCAGTTCTTACCACCAAATTCTACTTCTGTTCTACAACCAATGGATCAGGGAGTTATTAAGGTATTTAAGCAGCATTATAAAATGCGACTTGTGAAACGGATGCTGGAAGAACTTGAAAATACTGGAGAGCTAAAAAAAGTCAATATGTTAGAAGCGATTGAGTTAATTGTATCAGCATGGGAATTAATAACACCATCTGCCATTGCTAACTGTTTTCGGAAAGCTGGATTCTCTGACGGAGATACAACTGAAGAATATCTCTTAGAAGCTGAATATGAAATATCAGATGAAGACGAAGAAACAAACGTAAATTTTGTTAATGATTGGAAGTCATTCAAAAATAAACTTAATTTCACAGCATCGTTTGAAGAATATGTATCCGTTGACGACGAAATTTTACCTTGTGATATGCTGACATTAGAGGATATTTGTGATGTTACAAATGATACAGAAGAATTCAGTGAAACTGAGGAAGATATTGCTAAACCACCTAGCTTTTCTGATGCCAGGAAAGGGCTGGATACTTTTAGGAAATTTATTTACACTGTTGAAAATGTACCCCCGGAAATGTTTAAATTTTTACAGCAGTTGGACAATTTTCACTTAAAGGTAGGTGAGAAAAGACAAAAACAAACCACTTTACACGATTTTTTTTCACAGAAATCTAGTCAATTATTGTAACAACGTATATTACATTGTATGAAACAAAAAATAAAGTAGGTTACTTTGTTTTTATTTATTAGCAATTTTTTTTCTAAATGAATATTAAAATTCAATATTTATTTCATTAGGCTGAGAATTTAATATAAGTTACACAATTTCAAATTTTTTAGTTTTTTATTAATGTGTTTTTAAGTTTCACCGTTTAATAAGTTTTCCCGTTTAATAAGTCATTTCTTTCCACTCCCTTGAAAAACTTCTTAAACGGGTTCTACTGTATATATATATATATATATATATATATATATATATATATATATATATATATATATATATATATATATATATATATATATATATATATATAGTTGGACTTCTATTTAATGAATTTTTCTTTGAGAACCACCTATCCCTATTTCTAAAAATATTTCAAACTTGTGGATGTATTTTATGGAGAAAATGACCTTGAATTGATTTTTGAAGCCATTTAACCTTTAGAGAAAGCAGTAAAATCCCTTTCCTTTATTGTTCGCATTATTAACAAAAAACTCAGACAAAATTAACAGATTTTATCAGTAGCAATTAAACTTAAGAATGCATGTGCAAAATTATTTATATAATAAATGCAGCTGTAATTTTATGCATAAATATAACTTTCTTTAGTTGAAAACGTATGTAACATGACAGTATAACACTGAATAATGTTTACCTCTATTCCTGCTTACAAATTATAAAATAAATAGTACATACTAGTTTACAAGATAAAGGTGTATCAATTGCTATTTTAATGATGTCTAGTGTTTATTAATTTAATACCTGTTTAGTGTTAGTATTTAAAAAGGTATTTCCTTTTTAACGAATTTTCCATGTATCGAATTTATTATCAGGATTTAGTGTCATCCTTAAATAGAGGTCCGATTGTATATATATAGCTTAACAAAATATGTAATATATCAAAACTTAATTTATTAGAGCACTCAAAGAATTGACAAAGAGCTGCTAGCCATTTAGATTGATAATTCTTTGTCACTTTAGTCTTAAGCAATAATCTTCAAATTTTTCGTTATTCTTGAAAGTTTTGTGTTTAGAGAGAAATAAATTTAAAGAAATATCAATATTAAAAAGCACATCCTGATTTTTTAAATTTTTTTAAGGAAAATAGATAACTACAAAAAAATTTACTAATCAGTTCAAAATGCTATTTCAGATGGTATTTACATTGGTAATTCTCAATCGTTTCAATAAAAAAAATATTTAAATAGTTATTTTCCAAAAAAACTACACATAGAAAGGAAAAATAAAGCAATAAATTGAATAGAAAATAATTTTGAATTAAAAAGAAAATAGCCTCAATTTATTTCAACAATCCCCCAGTACAACAACACATTTTGAAATAACTCAGCATTGTTTTACGAATATCTAAGAAATGATGGCATTGCACTTTTAAGAAAAGCGACATAGAAATGATATTCAGAAAATGTCGAGGTAAGGAATAATTTGTAAAAATATCAAATTCAACAAATCAAAAGGTTTTAAGCGTGGTAACATTATAATAAAAAAGAGTAATAAGTTCATAGGTCTTCTCTTTATATAATTTCAAAAGTATACACCCATAAGCAGTACTTAAATATAAATTTAGATACATAATGTAAAACAATTATGCAAGGATTATTTAGTTAAGAAATAAACTATGCTTTTATAAATTGAGCCACCGCTTTACAAAGAATGGGTAGGAATTGGCTTGGTAATAATTGGTGTCTTTGAAAATCAGAGTTATGTTTAAAACACTTATTGTTGTTGTAGGCCATTAGGGTGTGATTGCATTTGTTTTCTAGTGGCACATAACCAAGAATTTGACTTCTGCCACACCCAGAATCCCGTTTTCACGAACACGAGACCTGTACACTGCTAACCAGAATATCCCTTTAAAACACTTGCTTTTCACATTAAACAAAACACTTATTTTAAGCATGTTTTTTTAAACATTATTCTTTGTTAAGTTCAAAATTTAACATAGAAAATTCTAAGTCAGAGAAGCAACTATATCTTTAGTACAAAAACCATAAGTTTAAAACAAATTATTTGCTTAGAGCAACTGAACCTAAATTGGCGATCATTTTAACTCATTAAAAAGATATTGATAAAAAAGTGTTTCCAGCAAAGTCTCATGCAGTTTAACGCTCACAAAATTTCCAACAAGGTTTTTTTCTTTTGTAGAAAGAAAAATACGACTACTTTTGGGGTTGCTAAAGCAGCAAAACTTGTAACAATATTCAAAGATTTTACAAAATAATACATTTTTATGTTTTCAAAGTAAATGTACTTTAAAATAATTATTTTTTACTTTGTAAATAATAACAATTTTAATGCATACATGAAAATATTAAATCTGCATGAATATTCCTTGCATTAAAAAAAAGTATTTTTAGAAAGAAAAATATGACTATTCTTTTTTTTATGCAATGTATTTGTAGAAGGAAACAAATTGTAGAAAGAAAAATAAGACTATTGGTGGGATGCTAAAGCAGCAAAATTTGTAACAATATTCAAAGCTCCTATGAAATAAAATATTTCATGTTTCCAAAGTAAAAGTGCTTTAAAACAAATTTCTTTCACCTTGTAAATAAAAAACAATTTTAACACATACATGAAAATATAAAATATGCACGAATATTTCTTGAATTTAAAAAATAATTGTAGTAAAAAATATCACTATTCTTTCTATATTTCTTTCTACAAAGTATTTGCAGAAAGAAAAAAAATAGGACTTTTGGGGGATTGCTATAGCAACGATATTCAAAGTTCTTATAGTACATTTTTATATTACTAAAACAAATGGGCTTTAAAATAAATTTCTTTCACTTTATAAATAAAAAATTTTTTAATACATACATGAAAGAATAAAATATGCACGAATATTCCTTGCAGTAAAAAAATGTTTTATGAAAAACATTTATTACTACAATCATTTCATTTCATAGAATGCGAAACATATAAATTTTTTTTAATGTTAATTCATATAAAATGGATAAACTAACTAAGACATGTTGTAAAATTTTAAACTAACTATGTTTTGATATCGAATAATTTATTACCTCTTCAGAAATATGGACCACCATTTTTTCAATAACTTCAACAAACACTTCATTCTTCAAGTTCTATAAATAGAATATTCAGTTAAATTTAACTTTTTGGTGCAAGGAAGAAAACTAAATAAATAAACAAGCAATGCTTTTAAATCACTCTCTGATACAGTATGCACTTTCTTCGATACCTTAAATTGTTTAATATCCACTAGTTTCTCTAATTTTTGCATGAAATTAGTTGTATTTTATTTGTATCAGTCAAAATATTAAAATTTTCTAGTTAAAATTTTTTTAACAATAAAATAGCATTTCCTTTTGCTGAAAAAAAAATTATAAATGCCAAAACTGTTTTAAGAGTTCGTGATTTTTAAAAAAAAGGAAATGTAAGTTTTTAGAAAAACAAAATGCAAGGAAAATTACAGTGAACTGATATTACTTGCATTATAAATTTAGAGCTTTCTGAATTTGTTTTCAACTAAAGTGGAATAATCTTTTAAAAAAAGTTCACAGAACAATAACTCATTTTCAAATAGTTTACGTACTTGAATTTTTTTATTATTCAATAACTACACATCCTACAGTTTTGTTGGGTGAAAAGTTTTTACAAAGTCTTTCTAATAAAATATTTGTAAAGGAATTTAAATTAATAATTCAAAAAGCGATTTTGATTCAAGTTTTAATCTGTCATATATATTGCATGATATAGACTGAAGCAGTGCAAGAACACCTTACAAATTTGTCAGCAGATAATTTAATAAAAATATCTATCAATAAAAGTGCATTGGTTACAAATCTAAAAGATAAGAATGAGAAATATAGTTTACTGCAGAATTTAAAGTTTTAATAAAATGCAAAAACAAATTTATCAAGCAAAATGAAATAGATTCTTATTTTACTATTATTTTTTCTTACTTTATTATGCTTGTTATAAACAAATAAAACAAATTATTCAGAAGATGATAACTAGAAAATTATGAATTTGAAGATTTTAACTAAATACTTTTCAATACTCAAAATCTTATTTACTTACTGTAAACAAATATAACAAATCTAAAACAAAAGTTACAATACTAAAAGTTTTAATGAGTCAAAGAAAGAAAGTAACAGCTGAAAAATGTTTGATTTAATGATTAGATTTTCAGTACTAATATAAAATGTTAATAACTTTAGCAGGGTTCCCACTCAATTTTTAATAAAAAATTCAAGGACTTTTCAATGACTTTCAAGGACCTAAAATCAAATTTTTCAAGGACCTATTCGGCATTGTTATATGCTAAAGTACATGTCAACCAGATTTTACCCTGCCTAGAAATTGTATATTTTTAAATCACAATTCTTATTTGACAAAAAAAAAAAAATATTTATTAAATTTATCAGCTAATAATACAAATGGTTGACAGTTAGATAGCTGTTTCAAATCACTTCCAATTAACAAAAAAAAAAAAAAAAAAAAAAAAAAAAAAAAAAAAAAAAAACTCCAATTGACATAGGATACTAGCCAACATTTAAAACTAGCATCAGCGAAACGTTATGAAAAATTTAATGAAGTGAATTAGAATTAATGAAACTGAATGAATGTATAATGCATATTACATTAGTGTGAATTTTAAAATTTAGTGAATATACCTAATTTTCACTAAGCGTAATTTTTAAATCGCATTTATACGAATCTAGATATACTATATGTGAATCAAAATTATAAGAAAGGTGAAGTCTCGAAGATTGCGTAAATCACGTAGCACAGTGTGTGATTTGTACATTAAAATAGAATTGTGGCAAATGTTTTTTTAAATCGGAATAATATGAATAGCAAATGATAGAAAATGCATGAACTAACAAGACATAAATCAAAATGTGAGATACATAAATCACTTTAATGCGAATTCTGCGTGATTAGCTAATAGTTTACATTATGATGTAAATTGCAATTTGTGATTCAAAAGGTTCTTAATATAGAACAGCTATGTGTAATTCTTGAATCATTTTGATGAGAATTGTGGGCAGTAATTCTTAAATTTCTCTTTTATGAATCGCAATGTGATTTGTAAACTACTAGAATGAGAATTGTGAGGCATGATTCTGAAATTACTTAAATATTTATCACGTTATATATTTCAGAAATAACTTTAATTGAAATCATGATATGTGATTGATAAATCACTTAATGGGAATCATGATGTGTGATTTATAAAATACATTAATATGAAGTTTGATGAGTAATTTGCAAATCGATATGTGATTCCTTAATCACTTTCAGTTAAACCATAATTCGTAGATCCTTTTATATGAATTCCGATCTGTATATCAAGAATTAGTTTAATGTGAATCACGATGCTTATTCATAATCAATGAAACCTGTAGAATAAATTTTATTCATTAGCAGTAAAACCTAAATGTAAAAATTTGATTATAAACAGGGTATCTGCTACATTTTAGATTTTCAAATTCATGACTTTTCATGATTTTCCATGACTAATTCCAAGAATTTTTCATGACTTAACGAAGTTACTATCGTCTCCAACAAAAATGCAACAATTTTAAAAAAGCATTATAAGAACATTATTCGAAATGATAGGTATAATCAAAACTTATACTCTGCATCTTCATATTTATAGATTTTAAATTTAAAAAACAGAGTAAAGAAAGAGTTGAAACAATAAAATAGCAGAAAAAATACAAAAGCAAAAAAATTTTTTTCCTGCAGAATTATATTCTAAAGATACTTTTCTTGTTCATCCGAAAGGAAAGAAATACTCCTGATTTTTCTGTTCTCATTTCGGAATAAAAAAAATTAATCACTGACTGGTTTGCTTCAACTAGAATTTTAAATTGATAAAATTAAAAAAATAAAAAAAAATTCGTAAATCCCAGAAGAGAGAGTTTAAAAAGATTCGCTCTAGTAATGATGTTGTTTCTTTCATATGTTGAAGGAACACCATAATTTTTAAAGAACATGATAAAATCATTTTATATTCTAATAAAATATGATTGAGTGATGATTTTGTTGAGTTTTGTTTTGAGTGATGATATTTAGAACAGGATGAAATTTGGGGGGGGGGGGATTCCATTTTAAAAATTACATTTTTCGGAGACCTAAATCCATGACTTTCCATGATTTTTTCAAAAACATAGTAAAAATCATGACATTTCATGAAAAATTTAGTTCAATACTGAAATTCATGACTTTCCATGATTTTTCAAGACTTTCCAGGTGCGCGGATACCCTGTATAAATGATATAAAATTAATCATCTTTCGTACGTAAATTAAAAGAACAAATAGGATAACAATATTAACCTGTCATAATAATGAAGTCAACACATTAAACATATTTTCAAATTAAACACATTTCAAATCAATTAAACACTATATATCATTCGCAAACTAATGACTACAAAACCTAAAATTTGCTAGAAATTTCAGCTTTCAAAACATCAGAGCGATAAACAATCTGGTTTGAAAAATCTAGGAGGGAAACATTTTGCATCTTCTTTAAAACTCCTTTTCACTTCAAGTATTAAAAATTGCATCAATCTTAATTTCTATAATTTTCCTTTGAATTTATTTATTATTTTTTTACTACTTTTTTGTATGAAAAATTAGTAGGATTTTAATTCCTAAAAAATCAAGTACTTTTCAAGTACCCTATGGCAGAATTCAAGGACTTTACAGGGCCCTGATTTTTTTAAACCAAATTCAAAGACTTTCAAGTACCGTGGGAACCCTGTTTAGAATTATTAACGGCCTAAATTATGCAAAGAAATTTGTATAGACAATATTTTAAACAGAAAAATCAGTCACGAAAACGTTTTCAAATAACTCAAGGAGGACATCTCTTAAATCTGATCCCAATAGAAACCAGTCAAATGTTTGGTTCTTTAATGTTAATTTTACTTTTTGCATATGTCTTAAGAACTATTTTAGAAAATAAAACAAAATTGCACGAAACTCGTTTATCTAAAGAGTTTCATACAGATCATAATTTTGTGAAATTATTTCTTGTTCTATTATTTATTATTTAGTTGCATCAAAAATTATTAAAGTATTTTTTTGAACTTGATGCACTGTACTTAATAAGTAGTTTTGCATAAAAAAATCACACATTAACTAATGCTTCTTTTTTAAAAGATTACATAAATTATATTTATTTAATAAAGAATCTAATATAAAAATATACATAAAACAAAACATACCATCAGCTGAGATCTAGATTTTACTAATGGTCTTCCTGCAGCCAGATTAGGAATAAAATTTTTTCCCAGATCAAACTAAAAACAACACAAGTTTCAGAAAATCAAACAGAAAATTATTTCTATTGAAGTTGTTAGAAAATAAAATATTTGAACTCATGTTCTTAAACAGAAAAAAAATATTAACAAGAAAATTTTTTAAACCAAAATCAGCATAGTCAAAAATTAGAAAATTTTACAGTTTTAAACATTTCACATAGGATAATGAATTGTTTATAATAGACCATGATGAGAGATTTTAAAAAATTAAGTGAATATGATTTTTAAATCACATCCAATTTGAGATTTATTTATTCCTTTAAATACAAAGCACAAAGTTTAATATTTAAATCCTGTGATATAAATCACGTCGTGGGATGTTGTGATTAAAAATATTGATGTGGGACTTTCAAATCTAATGAAATCTGATCATGTTCTGTGATTCTTTAATTTACACGAATGCGGATCGCATGTGATTTTTAAATCACCCGAGTATTGATCATACCAATATGGATTATAACGTAAATTTTTTTTAAAAACATGCTAATGTGTTTCATGATTAACAATTTTTAAATTGCACAAATGGATCTCATTGTAGGAATCTTTAAATTGCACGAATACGGATCGCACTTTGTGATTTTAAATTCAAGTGAATTCAAATCATGATATGCACAAAGTTAGATGTGTTTTTTAAATCGCACAAAGATAGATGTGATGCGTGATTTTTTAAAAACCACTTGAATGCAGATCGCCATGAGTCATTTTTTAAATCGGACAAATATAAATCACGATGTGTAAATTTTAAATCACGTGAATACAAATTGTGATGTGCGATACATGAATCTTTATACTTTTATGGTATTTCTGAAAAATTTATTATAACGTTCACATTTGGAATTTGAGTTTTCACTTTTTGAGGTGTTTCTTTTAACGAATAAAATGCTGTTTTAGGGCAAATAGCCAAATCTTTCAACAAAAAATAAGTAACTTTTAAGTACTTTTTAAGCACTAAAAAAATATTTTCAAGATTTAAACGATCATGATGAAATAACTAGTATCTGACAAAGAATTCTTTTCTTGATCATATTAGCCATTATAAAACAAACAAGAGATTTTTTGATTCCATATCAGAGGGTGGAAAATGAAGCCTGAAATGGAGAATATATTGCAAAATGCAGCAGTTGCACATGAGAGTAAGTAAGATATCATAACTGTAAGGTATCATTATGATACCTTACAGTTATGATTAACTGTTAACTCACCATGAATTTTCAATTTCGATAATAATTTGAGTTATCCAAATTTTATGGTACTAGCTTAACATAATTTTTATGCTTTTTTTAAATATAAATTGCAATCTTGTTTCAATAAACCAATATATGAAGAGCAAAGTATTTTGCATTTCAGCAGAATTTTTAAAAGATGCTTAAAATTAAAAGTTATCATAAACTATTGTAAGTCATTATAAAGGCAAACAAAAAGAGCTTCTGTGAGGCTGTCGCTCACTCTGCTGGTGGTTGTGAGTTCAATCCTAGCAGTCAAGTAAGCGACCAGTGTGGTTGCAGTAAGTTGCAGATTACACCCATCGAGGCTGAAAATCTTCTGGGTTGTGGTATGGAAGTTATAGTTTGTCTACGGTAAGAACTCCCCCTGCTACAAACTCTGAGGCTGTCTGCTGTTATGGAAATAAGAATAGCAGATTTTAGAGAAGGTAGCTTCTCTTCACTCTATGTCTAACGCAATAGACAGATGAAAAAGATTTCCTTCTTCTTGCCGGCTGGAGCAAAAACATGTCCTAAGCAATGATCCTGCAACCATACTCGAAATAGTAATACCTCATTACCATAGTCACCGCTATGGGTCCAGACGAATGTCTAGAGGAGTTCTTACTTTAGACAAACTATAAGAGAAAGAGGTGCCAGCTCAGGTGCTGCACTGGGATGAAAATTACATAGCATTCCTACCATGAATATTTAAATAAAGAGCTTTAAAAAATTGTACTCTGTGCTTGACTATGGTTCAGTGGCGTGGACAAAGGAAAAAAATATTTTTTAAAAATATATTACTTCTTTAGTTTGTTCAGATGCCTTCATTAGATTATCCATACAATGCTGAATGAATTCTTCTTCTCTTTCAAGTGATGAACTGTGGAAGAAATTAAATTTATTTAGCAATTAAAATTGCATGAAAATAAGTAATATAAAAAAGAAAAGTTTTTTAAAGTCAATTCCTACTTCAACAAAGAAAACAAAGTACAAACAAAGGTCAACAAAGAAAAATTTTATTTTACTTACTTTTTATTAAATAATAAAGTTTTCTCTAAAATTATTTTTAAATCTAATTTAAAATTAATTAAATTTAGTAAATGAATTAATATGTGAAAAAACTGTATTAACGTAAAGTGTCATACACAACAAGTTTAAAAAAATGTATTTGAACTTGAGTGGATGGATAAAAAGTACAGGGTGTCTATAAAAGAAGTCCGCGGTTTTGAGGCAAAATATTTTAATGAAATAAAAAACATACATACATGTTTTATATATGACTGAAAAGCTTATATTTTCAAGTTTTTTTTAACACTTACAGGGTTCCCACTCAATTTTTAATAAAAAATTCAAGGACTTTTCAATGACTTTCAAGGACCTAAAATCAAATTTTTCAAGGACCTATTCGGCATTGTTATATGCTAAAGTACATGTCAACCAGATTTTACCCTGCCTAGAAATTGTATATTTTTAAATCACAATTCTTATTTGACAAAAAAAAAAAAATATTTATTAAATTTATCAGCTAATAATACAAATGGTTGACAGTTAGATAGCTGTTTCAAATCACTTCCAATTAACAAAAAAAAAAAAAAAAAAAAACAACTCCAATTGACATAGGATACTAGCCAACATTTAAAACTAGCATCAGCGAAACGTTATGAAAAATTTAATGAAGTGAATTAGAATTAATGAAACTGAATGAATGTATAATGCATATTACATTAGTGTGAATTTTAAAATTTAGTGAATATACCTAATTTTCACTAAGCGTAATTTTTAAATCGCATTTATACGAATCTAGATATACTATATGTGAATCAAAATTATAAGAAAGGTGAAGTCTCGAAGATTGCGTAAATCACGTAGCACAGTGTGTGATTTGTACATTAAAATAGAATTGTGGCAAATGTTTTTTTAAATCGGAATAATATGAATAGCAAATGATAGAAAATGCATGAACTAACAAGACATAAATCAAAATGTGAGATACATAAATCACTTTAATGCGAATTCTGCGTGATTAGCTAATAGTTTACATTATGATGTAAATTGCAATTTGTGATTCAAAAGGTTCTTAATATAGAACAGCTATGTGTAATTCTTGAATCATTTTGATGAGAATTGTGGGCAGTAATTCTTAAATTTCTCTTTTATGAATCGCAATGTGATTTGTAAACTACTAGAATGAGAATTGTGAGGCATGATTCTGAAATTACTTAAATATTTATCACGTTATATATTTCAGAAATAACTTTAATTGAAATCATGATATGTGATTGATAAATCACTTAATGGGAATCATGATGTGTGATTTATAAAATACATTAATATGAAGTTTGATGAGTAATTTGCAAATCGATATGTGATTCCTTAATCACTTTCAGTTAAACCACAATTCGTAGATCCTTTTATATGAATTCCGATCTGTATATCAAGAATTAGTTTAATGTGAATCACGATGCTTATTCATAATCAATGAAACCTGTAGAATAAATTTTATTCATTAGCAGTAAAACCTAAATGTAAAAATTTGATTATAAACAGGGTATCTGCTACATTTTAGATTTTCAAATTCATGACTTTTCATGATTTTCCATGACTAATTCCAAGAATTTTTCATGACTTAACGAAGTTACTATCGTCTCCAACAAAAATGCAACAATTTTAAAAAAGCATTATAAGAACATTATTCGAAATGATAGGTATAATCAAAACTTATACTCTGCATCTTCATATTTATAGATTTTAAATTTAAAAAACAGAGTAAAGAAAGAGTTGAAACAATAAAATAGCAGAAAAAATACAAAAGCAAAAAAATTTTTTTCCTGCAGAATTATATTCTAAAGATACTTTTCTTGTTCATCCGAAAGGAAAGAAATACTCCTGATTTTTCTGTTCTCATTTCGGAATAAAAAAAATTAATCACTGACTGGTTTGCTTCAACTAGAATTTTAAATTGATAAAATTAAAAAAATAAAAAAAAATTCGTAAATCCCAGAAGAGAGAGTTTAAAAAGATTCGCTCTAGTAATGATGTTGTTTCTTTCATATGTTGAAGGAACACCATAATTTTTAAAGAACATGATAAAATCATTTTATATTCTAATAAAATATGATTGAGTGATGATTTTGTTGAGTTTTGTTTTGAGTGATGATATTTAGAACAGGATGAAATTTGGGGGGGGGGGGGGGGATTCCATTTTAAAAATTACATTTTTCGGAGACCTAAATCCATGACTTTCCATGATTTTTTCAAAAACATAGTAAAAATCATGACATTTCATGAAAAATTTAGTTCAATACTGAAATTCATGACTTTCCATGATTTTTCAAGACTTTCCAGGTGCGCGGATACCCTGTATAAATGATATAAAATTAATCATCTTTCGTACGTAAATTAAAAGAACAAATAGGATAACAATATTAACCTGTCATAATAATGAAGTCAACACATTAAACATATTTTCAAATTAAACACATTTCAAATCAATTAAACACTATATATCATTCGCAAACTAATGACTACAAAACCTAAAATTTGCTAGAAATTTCAGCTTTCAAAACATCAGAGCGATAAACAATCTGGTTTGAAAAATCTAGGAGGGAAACATTTTGCATCTTCTTTAAAACTCCTTTTCACTTCAAGTATTAAAAATTGCATCAATCTTAATTTCTATAATTTTCCTTTGAATTTATTTATTATTTTTTTACTACTTTTTTGTATGAAAAATTAGTAGGATTTTAATTCCTAAAAAATCAAGTACTTTTCAAGTACCCTATGGCAGAATTCAAGGACTTTACAGGGCCCTGATTTTTTTAAACCAAATTCAAAGACTTTCAAGTACCGTGGGAACCCTGTTTAGAATTATTAACGGCCTAAATTATGCAAAGAAATTTGTATAGACAATATTTTAAACAGAAAAATCAGTCACGAAAACGTTTTCAAATAACTCAAGGAGGACATCTCTTAAATCTGATCCCAATAGAAACCAGTCAAATGTTTGGTTCTTTAATGTTAATTTTACTTTTTGCATATGTCTTAAGAACTATTTTAGAAAATAAAACAAAATTGCACGAAACTCGTTTATCTAAAGAGTTTCATACAGATCATAATTTTGTGAAATTATTTCTTGTTCTATTATTTATTATTTAGTTGCATCAAAAATTATTAAAGTATTTTTTTGAACTTGATGCACTGTACTTAATAAGTAGTTTTGCATAAAAAAATCACACATTAACTAATGCTTCTTTTTTAAAAGATTACATAAATTATATTTATTTAATAAAGAATCTAATATAAAAATATACATAAAACAAAACATACCATCAGCTGAGATCTAGATTTTACTAATGGTCTTCCTGCAGCCAGATTAGGAATAAAATTTTTTCCCAGATCAAACTAAAAACAACACAAGTTTCAGAAAATCAAACAGAAAATTATTTCTATTGAAGTTGTTAGAAAATAAAATATTTGAACTCATGTTCTTAAACAGAAAAAAAATATTAACAAGAAAATTTTTTAAACCAAAATCAGCATAGTCAAAAATTAGAAAATTTTACAGTTTTAAACATTTCACATAGGATAATGAATTGTTTATAATAGACCATGATGAGAGATTTTAAAAAATTAAGTGAATATGATTTTTAAATCACATCCAATTTGAGATTTATTTATTCCTTTAAATACAAAGCACAAAGTTTAATATTTAAATCCTGTGATATAAATCACGTCGTGGGATGTTGTGATTAAAAATATTGATGTGGGACTTTCAAATCTAATGAAATCTGATCATGTTCTGTGATTCTTTAATTTACACGAATGCGGATCGCATGTGATTTTTAAATCACCCGAGTATTGATCATACCAATATGGATTATAACGTAAATTTTTTTTAAAAACATGCTAATGTGTTTCATGATTAACAATTTTTAAATTGCACAAATGGATCTCATTGTAGGAATCTTTAAATTGCACGAATACGGATCGCACTTTGTGATTTTAAATTCAAGTGAATTCAAATCATGATATGCACAAAGTTAGATGTGTTTTTTAAATCGCACAAAGATAGATGTGATGCGTGATTTTTTAAAAACCACTTGAATGCAGATCGCCATGAGTCATTTTTTAAATCGGACAAATATAAATCACGATGTGTAAATTTTAAATCACGTGAATACAAATTGTGATGTGCGATACATGAATCTTTATACTTTTATGGTATTTCTGAAAAATTTATTATAACGTTCACATTTGGAATTTGAGTTTTCACTTTTTGAGGTGTTTCTTTTAACGAATAAAATGCTGTTTTAGGGCAAATAGCCAAATCTTTCAACAAAAAATAAGTAACTTTTAAGTACTTTTTAAGCACTAAAAAAATATTTTCAAGATTTAAACGATCATGATGAAATAACTAGTATCTGACAAAGAATTCTTTTCTTGATCATATTAGCCATTATAAAACAAACAAGAGATTTTTTGATTCCATATCAGAGGGTGGAAAATGAAGCCTGAAATGGAGAATATATTGCAAAATGCAGCAGTTGCACATGAGAGTAAGTAAGATATCATAACTGTAAGGTATCATTATGATACCTTACAGTTATGATTAACTGTTAACTCACCATGAATTTTCAATTTCGATAATAATTTGAGTTATCCAAATTTTATGGTACTAGCTTAACATAATTTTTATGCTTTTTTTAAATATAAATTGCAATCTTGTTTCAATAAACCAATATATGAAGAGCAAAGTATTTTGCATTTCAGCAGAATTTTTAAAAGATGCTTAAAATTAAAAGTTATCATAAACTATTGTAAGTCATTATAAAGGCAAACAAAAAGAGCTTCTGTGAGGCTGTCGCTCACTCTGCTGGTGGTTGTGAGTTCAATCCTAGCAGTCAAGTAAGCGACCAGTGTGGTTGCAGTAAGTTGCAGATTACACCCATCGAGGCTGAAAATCTTCTGGGTTGTGGTATGGAAGTTATAGTTTGTCTACGGTAAGAACTCCCCCTGCTACAAACTCTGAGGCTGTCTGCTGTTATGGAAATAAGAATAGCAGATTTTAGAGAGGGTAGCTTCTCTTCACTCTATGTCTAACGCAATAGACAGATGAAAAAGATTTCCTTCTTCTTGCCGGCTGGAGCAAAAACATGTCCTAAGCAATGATCCTGCAACCATACTCGAAATAGTAATACCTCATTACCATAGTCACCGCTATGGGTCCAGACGAATGTCTAGAGGAGTTCTTACTTTAGACAAACTATAAGAGAAAGAGGTGCCAGCTCAGGTGCTGCACTGGGATGAAAATTACATAGCATTCCTACCATGAATATTTAAATAAAGAGCTTTAAAAAATTGTACTCTGTGCTTGACTATGGTTCAGTGGCGTGGACAAAGGAAAAAAATATTTTTTAAAAATATATTACTTCTTTAGTTTGTTCAGATGCCTTCATTAGATTATCCATACAATGCTGAATGAATTCTTCTTCTCTTTCAAGTGATGAACTGTGGAAGAAATTAAATTTATTTAGCAATTAAAATTGCATGAAAATAAGTAATATAAAAAAGAAAAGTTTTTTAAAGTCAATTCCTACTTCAACAAAGAAAACAAAGTACAAACAAAGGTCAACAAAGAAAAATTTTATTTTACTTACTTTTTATTAAATAATAAAGTTTTCTCTAAAATTATTTTTAAATCTAATTTAAAATTAATTAAATTTAGTAAATGAATTAATATGTGAAAAAACTGTATTAACGTAAAGTGTCATACACAACAAGTTTAAAAAAATGTATTTGAACTTGAGTGGATGGATAAAAAGTACAGGGTGTCTATAAAAGAAGTCCGCGGTTTTGAGGCAAAATATTTTAATGAAATAAAAAACATACATACATGTTTTATATATGACTGAAAAGCTTATATTTTCAAGTTTTTTTTAACACTTACAGGGTTCCCACTCAATTTTTAATAAAAAATTCAAGGACTTTTCAATGACTTTCAAGGACCTAAAATCAAATTTTTCAAGGACCTATTCGGCATTGTTATATGCTAAAGTACATGTCAACCAGATTTTACCCTGCCTAGAAATTGTATATTTTTAAATCACAATTCTTATTTGACAAAAAAAAAAAAATATTTATTAAATTTATCAGCTAATAATACAAATGGTTGACAGTTAGATAGCTGTTTCAAATCACTTCCAATTAACAAAAAAAAAAAAAAAAAAAAAAAAAAAAAAAAACAACTCCAATTGACATAGGATACTAGCCAACATTTAAAACTAGCATCAGCGAAACGTTATGAAAAATTTAATGAAGTGAATTAGAATTAATGAAACTGAATGAATGTATAATGCATATTACATTAGTGTGAATTTTAAAATTTAGTGAATATACCTAATTTTCACTAAGCGTAATTTTTAAATCGCATTTATACGAATCTAGATATACTATATGTGAATCAAAATTATAAGAAAGGTGAAGTCTCGAAGATTGCGTAAATCACGTAGCACAGTGTGTGATTTGTACATTAAAATAGAATTGTGGCAAATGTTTTTTTAAATCGGAATAATATGAATAGCAAATGATAGAAAATGCATGAACTAACAAGACATAAATCAAAATGTGAGATACATAAATCACTTTAATGCGAATTCTGCGTGATTAGCTAATAGTTTACATTATGATGTAAATTGCAATTTGTGATTCAAAAGGTTCTTAATATAGAACAGCTATGTGTAATTCTTGAATCATTTTGATGAGAATTGTGGGCAGTAATTCTTAAATTTCTCTTTTATGAATCGCAATGTGATTTGTAAACTACTAGAATGAGAATTGTGAGGCATGATTCTGAAATTACTTAAATATTTATCACGTTATATATTTCAGAAATAACTTTAATTGAAATCATGATATGTGATTGATAAATCACTTAATGGGAATCATGATGTGTGATTTATAAAATACATTAATATGAAGTTTGATGAGTAATTTGCAAATCGATATGTGATTCCTTAATCACTTTCAGTTAAACCACAATTCGTAGATCCTTTTATATGAATTCCGATCTGTATATCAAGAATTAGTTTAATGTGAATCACGATGCTTATTCATAATCAATGAAACCTGTAGAATAAATTTTATTCATTAGCAGTAAAACCTAAATGTAAAAATTTGATTATAAACAGGGTATCTGCTACATTTTAGATTTTCAAATTCATGACTTTTCATGATTTTCCATGACTAATTCCAAGAATTTTTCATGACTTAACGAAGTTACTATCGTCTCCAACAAAAATGCAACAATTTTAAAAAAGCATTATAAGAACATTATTCGAAATGATAGGTATAATCAAAACTTATACTCTGCATCTTCATATTTATAGATTTTAAATTTAAAAAACAGAGTAAAGAAAGAGTTGAAACAATAAAATAGCAGAAAAAATACAAAAGCAAAAAAATTTTTTTCCTGCAGAATTATATTCTAAAGATACTTTTCTTGTTCATCCGAAAGGAAAGAAATACTCCTGATTTTTCTGTTCTCATTTCGGAATAAAAAAAATTAATCACTGACTGGTTTGCTTCAACTAGAATTTTAAATTGATAAAATTAAAAAAATAAAAAAAAATTCGTAAATCCCAGAAGAGAGAGTTTAAAAAGATTCGCTCTAGTAATGATGTTGTTTCTTTCATATGTTGAAGGAACACCATAATTTTTAAAGAACATGATAAAATCATTTTATATTCTAATAAAATATGATTGAGTGATGATTTTGTTGAGTTTTGTTTTGAGTGATGATATTTAGAACAGGATGAAATTTGGGGGGGGGGGGATTCCATTTTAAAAATTACATTTTTCGGAGACCTAAATCCATGACTTTCCATGATTTTTTCAAAAACATAGTAAAAATCATGACATTTCATGAAAAATTTAGTTCAATACTGAAATTCATGACTTTCCATGATTTTTCAAGACTTTCCAGGTGCGCGGATACCCTGTATAAATGATATAAAATTAATCATCTTTCGTACGTAAATTAAAAGAACAAATAGGATAACAATATTAACCTGTCATAATAATGAAGTCAACACATTAAACATATTTTCAAATTAAACACATTTCAAATCAATTAAACACTATATATCATTCGCAAACTAATGACTACAAAACCTAAAATTTGCTAGAAATTTCAGCTTTCAAAACATCAGAGCGATAAACAATCTGGTTTGAAAAATCTAGGAGGGAAACATTTTGCATCTTCTTTAAAACTCCTTTTCACTTCAAGTATTAAAAATTGCATCAATCTTAATTTCTATAATTTTCCTTTGAATTTATTTATTATTTTTTTACTACTTTTTTGTATGAAAAATTAGTAGGATTTTAATTCCTAAAAAATCAAGTACTTTTCAAGTACCCTATGGCAGAATTCAAGGACTTTACAGGGCCCTGATTTTTTTAAACCAAATTCAAAGACTTTCAAGTACCGTGGGAACCCTGTTTAGAATTATTAACGGCCTAAATTATGCAAAGAAATTTGTATAGACAATATTTTAAACAGAAAAATCAGTCACGAAAACGTTTTCAAATAACTCAAGGAGGACATCTCTTAAATCTGATCCCAATAGAAACCAGTCAAATGTTTGGTTCTTTAATGTTAATTTTACTTTTTGCATATGTCTTAAGAACTATTTTAGAAAATAAAACAAAATTGCACGAAACTCGTTTATCTAAAGAGTTTCATACAGATCATAATTTTGTGAAATTATTTCTTGTTCTATTATTTATTATTTAGTTGCATCAAAAATTATTAAAGTATTTTTTTGAACTTGATGCACTGTACTTAATAAGTAGTTTTGCATAAAAAAATCACACATTAACTAATGCTTCTTTTTTAAAAGATTACATAAATTATATTTATTTAATAAAGAATCTAATATAAAAATATACATAAAACAAAACATACCATCAGCTGAGATCTAGATTTTACTAATGGTCTTCCTGCAGCCAGATTAGGAATAAAATTTTTTCCCAGATCAAACTAAAAACAACACAAGTTTCAGAAAATCAAACAGAAAATTATTTCTATTGAAGTTGTTAGAAAATAAAATATTTGAACTCATGTTCTTAAACAGAAAAAAAATATTAACAAGAAAATTTTTTAAACCAAAATCAGCATAGTCAAAAATTAGAAAATTTTACAGTTTTAAACATTTCACATAGGATAATGAATTGTTTATAATAGACCATGATGAGAGATTTTAAAAAATTAAGTGAATATGATTTTTAAATCACATCCAATTTGAGATTTATTTATTCCTTTAAATACAAAGCACAAAGTTTAATATTTAAATCCTGTGATATAAATCACGTCGTGGGATGTTGTGATTAAAAATATTGATGTGGGACTTTCAAATCTAATGAAATCTGATCATGTTCTGTGATTCTTTAATTTACACGAATGCGGATCGCATGTGATTTTTAAATCACCCGAGTATTGATCATACCAATATGGATTATAACGTAAATTTTTTTTAAAAACATGCTAATGTGTTTCATGATTAACAATTTTTAAATTGCACAAATGGATCTCATTGTAGGAATCTTTAAATTGCACGAATACGGATCGCACTTTGTGATTTTAAATTCAAGTGAATTCAAATCATGATATGCACAAAGTTAGATGTGTTTTTTAAATCGCACAAAGATAGATGTGATGCGTGATTTTTTAAAAACCACTTGAATGCAGATCGCCATGAGTCATTTTTTAAATCGGACAAATATAAATCACGATGTGTAAATTTTAAATCACGTGAATACAAATTGTGATGTGCGATACATGAATCTTTATACTTTTATGGTATTTCTGAAAAATTTATTATAACGTTCACATTTGGAATTTGAGTTTTCACTTTTTGAGGTGTTTCTTTTAACGAATAAAATGCTGTTTTAGGGCAAATAGCCAAATCTTTCAACAAAAAATAAGTAACTTTTAAGTACTTTTTAAGCACTAAAAAAATATTTTCAAGATTTAAACGATCATGATGAAATAACTAGTATCTGACAAAGAATTCTTTTCTTGATCATATTAGCCATTATAAAACAAACAAGAGATTTTTTGATTCCATATCAGAGGGTGGAAAATGAAGCCTGAAATGGAGAATATATTGCAAAATGCAGCAGTTGCACATGAGAGTAAGTAAGATATCATAACTGTAAGGTATCATTATGATACCTTACAGTTATGATTAACTGTTAACTCACCATGAATTTTCAATTTCGATAATAATTTGAGTTATCCAAATTTTATGGTACTAGCTTAACATAATTTTTATGCTTTTTTTAAATATAAATTGCAATCTTGTTTCAATAAACCAATATATGAAGAGCAAAGTATTTTGCATTTCAGCAGAATTTTTAAAAGATGCTTAAAATTAAAAGTTATCATAAACTATTGTAAGTCATTATAAAGGCAAACAAAAAGAGCTTCTGTGAGGCTGTCGCTCACTCTGCTGGTGGTTGTGAGTTCAATCCTAGCAGTCAAGTAAGCGACCAGTGTGGTTGCAGTAAGTTGCAGATTACACCCATCGAGGCTGAAAATCTTCTGGGTTGTGGTATGGAAGTTATAGTTTGTCTACGGTAAGAACTCCCCCTGCTACAAACTCTGAGGCTGTCTGCTGTTATGGAAATAAGAATAGCAGATTTTAGAGAGGGTAGCTTCTCTTCACTCTATGTCTAACGCAATAGACAGATGAAAAAGATTTCCTTCTTCTTGCCGGCTGGAGCAAAAACATGTCCTAAGCAATGATCCTGCAACCATACTCGAAATAGTAATACCTCATTACCATAGTCACCGCTATGGGTCCAGACGAATGTCTAGAGGAGTTCTTACTTTAGACAAACTATAAGAGAAAGAGGTGCCAGCTCAGGTGCTGCACTGGGATGAAAATTACATAGCATTCCTACCATGAATATTTAAATAAAGAGCTTTAAAAAATTGTACTCTGTGCTTGACTATGGTTCAGTGGCGTGGACAAAGGAAAAAAATATTTTTTAAAAATATATTACTTCTTTAGTTTGTTCAGATGCCTTCATTAGATTATCCATACAATGCTGAATGAATTCTTCTTCTCTTTCAAGTGATGAACTGTGGAAGAAATTAAATTTATTTAGCAATTAAAATTGCATGAAAATAAGTAATATAAAAAAGAAAAGTTTTTTAAAGTCAATTCCTACTTCAACAAAGAAAACAAAGTACAAACAAAGGTCAACAAAGAAAAATTTTATTTTACTTACTTTTTATTAAATAATAAAGTTTTCTCTAAAATTATTTTTAAATCTAATTTAAAATTAATTAAATTTAGTAAATGAATTAATATGTGAAAAAACTGTATTAACGTAAAGTGTCATACACAACAAGTTTAAAAAAATGTATTTGAACTTGAGTGGATGGATAAAAAGTACAGGGTGTCTATAAAAGAAGTCCGCGGTTTTGAGGCAAAATATTTTAATGAAATAAAAAACATACATACATGTTTTATATATGACTGAAAAGCTTATATTTTCAAGTTTTTTTTAACACTTACAGGGTTCCCACTCAATTTTTAATAAAAAATTCAAGGACTTTTCAATGACTTTCAAGGACCTAAAATCAAATTTTTCAAGGACCTATTCGGCATTGTTATATGCTAAAGTACATGTCAACCAGATTTTACCCTGCCTAGAAATTGTATATTTTTAAATCACAATTCTTATTTGACAAAAAAAAAAAAATATTTATTAAATTTATCAGCTAATAATACAAATGGTTGACAGTTAGATAGCTGTTTCAAATCACTTCCAATTAACAAAAAAAAAAAAAAAAAAAAACAACTCCAATTGACATAGGATACTAGCCAACATTTAAAACTAGCATCAGCGAAACGTTATGAAAAATTTAATGAAGTGAATTAGAATTAATGAAACTGAATGAATGTATAATGCATATTACATTAGTGTGAATTTTAAAATTTAGTGAATATACCTAATTTTCACTAAGCGTAATTTTTAAATCGCATTTATACGAATCTAGATATACTATATGTGAATCAAAATTATAAGAAAGGTGAAGTCTCGAAGATTGCGTAAATCACGTAGCACAGTGTGTGATTTGTACATTAAAATAGAATTGTGGCAAATGTTTTTTTAAATCGGAATAATATGAATAGCAAATGATAGAAAATGCATGAACTAACAAGACATAAATCAAAATGTGAGATACATAAATCACTTTAATGCGAATTCTGCGTGATTAGCTAATAGTTTACATTATGATGTAAATTGCAATTTGTGATTCAAAAGGTTCTTAATATAGAACAGCTATGTGTAATTCTTGAATCATTTTGATGAGAATTGTGGGCAGTAATTCTTAAATTTCTCTTTTATGAATCGCAATGTGATTTGTAAACTACTAGAATGAGAATTGTGAGGCATGATTCTGAAATTACTTAAATATTTATCACGTTATATATTTCAGAAATAACTTTAATTGAAATCATGATATGTGATTGATAAATCACTTAATGGGAATCATGATGTGTGATTTATAAAATACATTAATATGAAGTTTGATGAGTAATTTGCAAATCGATATGTGATTCCTTAATCACTTTCAGTTAAACCACAATTCGTAGATCCTTTTATATGAATTCCGATCTGTATATCAAGAATTAGTTTAATGTGAATCACGATGCTTATTCATAATCAATGAAACCTGTAGAATAAATTTTATTCATTAGCAGTAAAACCTAAATGTAAAAATTTGATTATAAACAGGGTATCTGCTACATTTTAGATTTTCAAATTCATGACTTTTCATGATTTTCCATGACTAATTCCAAGAATTTTTCATGACTTAACGAAGTTACTATCGTCTCCAACAAAAATGCAACAATTTTAAAAAAGCATTATAAGAACATTATTCGAAATGATAGGTATAATCAAAACTTATACTCTGCATCTTCATATTTATAGATTTTAAATTTAAAAAACAGAGTAAAGAAAGAGTTGAAACAATAAAATAGCAGAAAAAATACAAAAGCAAAAAAATTTTTTTCCTGCAGAATTATATTCTAAAGATACTTTTCTTGTTCATCCGAAAGGAAAGAAATACTCCTGATTTTTCTGTTCTCATTTCGGAATAAAAAAAATTAATCACTGACTGGTTTGCTTCAACTAGAATTTTAAATTGATAAAATTAAAAAAATAAAAAAAAATTCGTAAATCCCAGAAGAGAGAGTTTAAAAAGATTCGCTCTAGTAATGATGTTGTTTCTTTCATATGTTGAAGGAACACCATAATTTTTAAAGAACATGATAAAATCATTTTATATTCTAATAAAATATGATTGAGTGATGATTTTGTTGAGTTTTGTTTTGAGTGATGATATTTAGAACAGGATGAAATTTGGGGGGGGGGGGATTCCATTTTAAAAATTACATTTTTCGGAGACCTAAATCCATGACTTTCCATGATTTTTTCAAAAACATAGTAAAAATCATGACATTTCATGAAAAATTTAGTTCAATACTGAAATTCATGACTTTCCATGATTTTTCAAGACTTTCCAGGTGCGCGGATACCCTGTATAAATGATATAAAATTAATCATCTTTCGTACGTAAATTAAAAGAACAAATAGGATAACAATATTAACCTGTCATAATAATGAAGTCAACACATTAAACATATTTTCAAATTAAACACATTTCAAATCAATTAAACACTATATATCATTCGCAAACTAATGACTACAAAACCTAAAATTTGCTAGAAATTTCAGCTTTCAAAACATCAGAGCGATAAACAATCTGGTTTGAAAAATCTAGGAGGGAAACATTTTGCATCTTCTTTAAAACTCCTTTTCACTTCAAGTATTAAAAATTGCATCAATCTTAATTTCTATAATTTTCCTTTGAATTTATTTATTATTTTTTTACTACTTTTTTGTATGAAAAATTAGTAGGATTTTAATTCCTAAAAAATCAAGTACTTTTCAAGTACCCTATGGCAGAATTCAAGGACTTTACAGGGCCCTGATTTTTTTAAACCAAATTCAAAGACTTTCAAGTACCGTGGGAACCCTGTTTAGAATTATTAACGGCCTAAATTATGCAAAGAAATTTGTATAGACAATATTTTAAACAGAAAAATCAGTCACGAAAACGTTTTCAAATAACTCAAGGAGGACATCTCTTAAATCTGATCCCAATAGAAACCAGTCAAATGTTTGGTTCTTTAATGTTAATTTTACTTTTTGCATATGTCTTAAGAACTATTTTAGAAAATAAAACAAAATTGCACGAAACTCGTTTATCTAAAGAGTTTCATACAGATCATAATTTTGTGAAATTATTTCTTGTTCTATTATTTATTATTTAGTTGCATCAAAAATTATTAAAGTATTTTTTTGAACTTGATGCACTGTACTTAATAAGTAGTTTTGCATAAAAAAATCACACATTAACTAATGCTTCTTTTTTAAAAGATTACATAAATTATATTTATTTAATAAAGAATCTAATATAAAAATATACATAAAACAAAACATACCATCAGCTGAGATCTAGATTTTACTAATGGTCTTCCTGCAGCCAGATTAGGAATAAAATTTTTTCCCAGATCAAACTAAAAACAACACAAGTTTCAGAAAATCAAACAGAAAATTATTTCTATTGAAGTTGTTAGAAAATAAAATATTTGAACTCATGTTCTTAAACAGAAAAAAAATATTAACAAGAAAATTTTTTAAACCAAAATCAGCATAGTCAAAAATTAGAAAATTTTACAGTTTTAAACATTTCACATAGGATAATGAATTGTTTATAATAGACCATGATGAGAGATTTTAAAAAATTAAGTGAATATGATTTTTAAATCACATCCAATTTGAGATTTATTTATTCCTTTAAATACAAAGCACAAAGTTTAATATTTAAATCCTGTGATATAAATCACGTCGTGGGATGTTGTGATTAAAAATATTGATGTGGGACTTTCAAATCTAATGAAATCTGATCATGTTCTGTGATTCTTTAATTTACACGAATGCGGATCGCATGTGATTTTTAAATCACCCGAGTATTGATCATACCAATATGGATTATAACGTAAATTTTTTTTAAAAACATGCTAATGTGTTTCATGATTAACAATTTTTAAATTGCACAAATGGATCTCATTGTAGGAATCTTTAAATTGCACGAATACGGATCGCACTTTGTGATTTTAAATTCAAGTGAATTCAAATCATGATATGCACAAAGTTAGATGTGTTTTTTAAATCGCACAAAGATAGATGTGATGCGTGATTTTTTAAAAACCACTTGAATGCAGATCGCCATGAGTCATTTTTTAAATCGGACAAATATAAATCACGATGTGTAAATTTTAAATCACGTGAATACAAATTGTGATGTGCGATACATGAATCTTTATACTTTTATGGTATTTCTGAAAAATTTATTATAACGTTCACATTTGGAATTTGAGTTTTCACTTTTTGAGGTGTTTCTTTTAACGAATAAAATGCTGTTTTAGGGCAAATAGCCAAATCTTTCAACAAAAAATAAGTAACTTTTAAGTACTTTTTAAGCACTAAAAAAATATTTTCAAGATTTAAACGATCATGATGAAATAACTAGTATCTGACAAAGAATTCTTTTCTTGATCATATTAGCCATTATAAAACAAACAAGAGATTTTTTGATTCCATATCAGAGGGTGGAAAATGAAGCCTGAAATGGAGAATATATTGCAAAATGCAGCAGTTGCACATGAGAGTAAGTAAGATATCATAACTGTAAGGTATCATTATGATACCTTACAGTTATGATTAACTGTTAACTCACCATGAATTTTCAATTTCGATAATAATTTGAGTTATCCAAATTTTATGGTACTAGCTTAACATAATTTTTATGCTTTTTTTAAATATAAATTGCAATCTTGTTTCAATAAACCAATATATGAAGAGCAAAGTATTTTGCATTTCAGCAGAATTTTTAAAAGATGCTTAAAATTAAAAGTTATCATAAACTATTGTAAGTCATTATAAAGGCAAACAAAAAGAGCTTCTGTGAGGCTGTCGCTCACTCTGCTGGTGGTTGTGAGTTCAATCCTAGCAGTCAAGTAAGCGACCAGTGTGGTTGCAGTAAGTTGCAGATTACACCCATCGAGGCTGAAAATCTTCTGGGTTGTGGTATGGAAGTTATAGTTTGTCTACGGTAAGAACTCCCCCTGCTACAAACTCTGAGGCTGTCTGCTGTTATGGAAATAAGAATAGCAGATTTTAGAGAGGGTAGCTTCTCTTCACTCTATGTCTAACGCAATAGACAGATGAAAAAGATTTCCTTCTTCTTGCCGGCTGGAGCAAAAACATGTCCTAAGCAATGATCCTGCAACCATACTCGAAATAGTAATACCTCATTACCATAGTCACCGCTATGGGTCCAGACGAATGTCTAGAGGAGTTCTTACTTTAGACAAACTATAAGAGAAAGAGGTGCCAGCTCAGGTGCTGCACTGGGATGAAAATTACATAGCATTCCTACCATGAATATTTAAATAAAGAGCTTTAAAAAATTGTACTCTGTGCTTGACTATGGTTCAGTGGCGTGGACAAAGGAAAAAAATATTTTTTAAAAATATATTACTTCTTTAGTTTGTTCAGATGCCTTCATTAGATTATCCATACAATGCTGAATGAATTCTTCTTCTCTTTCAAGTGATGAACTGTGGAAGAAATTAAATTTATTTAGCAATTAAAATTGCATGAAAATAAGTAATATAAAAAAGAAAAGTTTTTTAAAGTCAATTCCTACTTCAACAAAGAAAACAAAGTACAAACAAAGGTCAACAAAGAAAAATTTTATTTTACTTACTTTTTATTAAATAATAAAGTTTTCTCTAAAATTATTTTTAAATCTAATTTAAAATTAATTAAATTTAGTAAATGAATTAATATGTGAAAAAACTGTATTAACGTAAAGTGTCATACACAACAAGTTTAAAAAAATGTATTTGAACTTGAGTGGATGGATAAAAAGTACAGGGTGTCTATAAAAGAAGTCCGCGGTTTTGAGGCAAAATATTTTAATGAAATAAAAAACATACATACATGTTTTATATATGACTGAAAAGCTTATATTTTCAAGTTTTTTTTAACACTTACAGGGTTCCCACTCAATTTTTAATAAAAAATTCAAGGACTTTTCAATGACTTTCAAGGACCTAAAATCAAATTTTTCAAGGACCTATTCGGCATTGTTATATGCTAAAGTACATGTCAACCAGATTTTACCCTGCCTAGAAATTGTATATTTTTAAATCACAATTCTTATTTGACAAAAAAAAAAAAATATTTATTAAATTTATCAGCTAATAATACAAATGGTTGACAGTTAGATAGCTGTTTCAAATCACTTCCAATTAACAAAAAAAAAAAAAAAAAAAAAAAAAAAAAAAAAAAACTCCAATTGACATAGGATACTAGCCAACATTTAAAACTAGCATCAGCGAAACGTTATGAAAAATTTAATGAAGTGAATTAGAATTAATGAAACTGAATGAATGTATAATGCATATTACATTAGTGTGAATTTTAAAATTTAGTGAATATACCTAATTTTCACTAAGCGTAATTTTTAAATCGCATTTATACGAATCTAGATATACTATATGTGAATCAAAATTATAAGAAAGGTGAAGTCTCGAAGATTGCGTAAATCACGTAGCACAGTGTGTGATTTGTACATTAAAATAGAATTGTGGCAAATGTTTTTTTAAATCGGAATAATATGAATAGCAAATGATAGAAAATGCATGAACTAACAAGACATAAATCAAAATGTGAGATACATAAATCACTTTAATGCGAATTCTGCGTGATTAGCTAATAGTTTACATTATGATGTAAATTGCAATTTGTGATTCAAAAGGTTCTTAATATAGAACAGCTATGTGTAATTCTTGAATCATTTTGATGAGAATTGTGGGCAGTAATTCTTAAATTTCTCTTTTATGAATCGCAATGTGATTTGTAAACTACTAGAATGAGAATTGTGAGGCATGATTCTGAAATTACTTAAATATTTATCACGTTATATATTTCAGAAATAACTTTAATTGAAATCATGATATGTGATTGATAAATCACTTAATGGGAATCATGATGTGTGATTTATAAAATACATTAATATGAAGTTTGATGAGTAATTTGCAAATCGATATGTGATTCCTTAATCACTTTCAGTTAAACCACAATTCGTAGATCCTTTTATATGAATTCCGATCTGTATATCAAGAATTAGTTTAATGTGAATCACGATGCTTATTCATAATCAATGAAACCTGTAGAATAAATTTTATTCATTAGCAGTAAAACCTAAATGTAAAAATTTGATTATAAACAGGGTATCTGCTACATTTTAGATTTTCAAATTCATGACTTTTCATGATTTTCCATGACTAATTCCAAGAATTTTTCATGACTTAACGAAGTTACTATCGTCTCCAACAAAAATGCAACAATTTTAAAAAAGCATTATAAGAACATTATTCGAAATGATAGGTATAATCAAAACTTATACTCTGCATCTTCATATTTATAGATTTTAAATTTAAAAAACAGAGTAAAGAAAGAGTTGAAACAATAAAATAGCAGAAAAAATACAAAAGCAAAAAAATTTTTTTCCTGCAGAATTATATTCTAAAGATACTTTTCTTGTTCATCCGAAAGGAAAGAAATACTCCTGATTTTTCTGTTCTCATTTCGGAATAAAAAAAATTAATCACTGACTGGTTTGCTTCAACTAGAATTTTAAATTGATAAAATTAAAAAAATAAAAAAAAATTCGTAAATCCCAGAAGAGAGAGTTTAAAAAGATTCGCTCTAGTAATGATGTTGTTTCTTTCATATGTTGAAGGAACACCATAATTTTTAAAGAACATGATAAAATCATTTTATATTCTAATAAAATATGATTGAGTGATGATTTTGTTGAGTTTTGTTTTGAGTGATGATATTTAGAACAGGATGAAATTTGGGGGGGGGGGGGATTCCATTTTAAAAATTACATTTTTCGGAGACCTAAATCCATGACTTTCCATGATTTTTTCAAAAACATAGTAAAAATCATGACATTTCATGAAAAATTTAGTTCAATACTGAAATTCATGACTTTCCATGATTTTTCAAGACTTTCCAGGTGCGCGGATACCCTGTATAAATGATATAAAATTAATCATCTTTCGTACGTAAATTAAAAGAACAAATAGGATAACAATATTAACCTGTCATAATAATGAAGTCAACACATTAAACATATTTTCAAATTAAACACATTTCAAATCAATTAAACACTATATATCATTCGCAAACTAATGACTACAAAACCTAAAATTTGCTAGAAATTTCAGCTTTCAAAACATCAGAGCGATAAACAATCTGGTTTGAAAAATCTAGGAGGGAAACATTTTGCATCTTCTTTAAAACTCCTTTTCACTTCAAGTATTAAAAATTGCATCAATCTTAATTTCTATAATTTTCCTTTGAATTTATTTATTATTTTTTTACTACTTTTTTGTATGAAAAATTAGTAGGATTTTAATTCCTAAAAAATCAAGTACTTTTCAAGTACCCTATGGCAGAATTCAAGGACTTTACAGGGCCCTGATTTTTTTAAACCAAATTCAAAGACTTTCAAGTACCGTGGGAACCCTGTTTAGAATTATTAACGGCCTAAATTATGCAAAGAAATTTGTATAGACAATATTTTAAACAGAAAAATCAGTCACGAAAACGTTTTCAAATAACTCAAGGAGGACATCTCTTAAATCTGATCCCAATAGAAACCAGTCAAATGTTTGGTTCTTTAATGTTAATTTTACTTTTTGCATATGTCTTAAGAACTATTTTAGAAAATAAAACAAAATTGCACGAAACTCGTTTATCTAAAGAGTTTCATACAGATCATAATTTTGTGAAATTATTTCTTGTTCTATTATTTATTATTTAGTTGCATCAAAAATTATTAAAGTATTTTTTTGAACTTGATGCACTGTACTTAATAAGTAGTTTTGCATAAAAAAATCACACATTAACTAATGCTTCTTTTTTAAAAGATTACATAAATTATATTTATTTAATAAAGAATCTAATATAAAAATATACATAAAACAAAACATACCATCAGCTGAGATCTAGATTTTACTAATGGTCTTCCTGCAGCCAGATTAGGAATAAAATTTTTTCCCAGATCAAACTAAAAACAACACAAGTTTCAGAAAATCAAACAGAAAATTATTTCTATTGAAGTTGTTAGAAAATAAAATATTTGAACTCATGTTCTTAAACAGAAAAAAAATATTAACAAGAAAATTTTTTAAACCAAAATCAGCATAGTCAAAAATTAGAAAATTTTACAGTTTTAAACATTTCACATAGGATAATGAATTGTTTATAATAGACCATGATGAGAGATTTTAAAAAATTAAGTGAATATGATTTTTAAATCACATCCAATTTGAGATTTATTTATTCCTTTAAATACAAAGCACAAAGTTTAATATTTAAATCCTGTGATATAAATCACGTCGTGGGATGTTGTGATTAAAAATATTGATGTGGGACTTTCAAATCTAATGAAATCTGATCATGTTCTGTGATTCTTTAATTTACACGAATGCGGATCGCATGTGATTTTTAAATCACCCGAGTATTGATCATACCAATATGGATTATAACGTAAATTTTTTTTAAAAACATGCTAATGTGTTTCATGATTAACAATTTTTAAATTGCACAAATGGATCTCATTGTAGGAATCTTTAAATTGCACGAATACGGATCGCACTTTGTGATTTTAAATTCAAGTGAATTCAAATCATGATATGCACAAAGTTAGATGTGTTTTTTAAATCGCACAAAGATAGATGTGATGCGTGATTTTTTAAAAACCACTTGAATGCAGATCGCCATGAGTCATTTTTTAAATCGGACAAATATAAATCACGATGTGTAAATTTTAAATCACGTGAATACAAATTGTGATGTGCGATACATGAATCTTTATACTTTTATGGTATTTCTGAAAAATTTATTATAACGTTCACATTTGGAATTTGAGTTTTCACTTTTTGAGGTGTTTCTTTTAACGAATAAAATGCTGTTTTAGGGCAAATAGCCAAATCTTTCAACAAAAAATAAGTAACTTTTAAGTACTTTTTAAGCACTAAAAAAATATTTTCAAGATTTAAACGATCATGATGAAATAACTAGTATCTGACAAAGAATTCTTTTCTTGATCATATTAGCCATTATAAAACAAACAAGAGATTTTTTGATTCCATATCAGAGGGTGGAAAATGAAGCCTGAAATGGAGAATATATTGCAAAATGCAGCAGTTGCACATGAGAGTAAGTAAGATATCATAACTGTAAGGTATCATTATGATACCTTACAGTTATGATTAACTGTTAACTCACCATGAATTTTCAATTTCGATAATAATTTGAGTTATCCAAATTTTATGGTACTAGCTTAACATAATTTTTATGCTTTTTTTAAATATAAATTGCAATCTTGTTTCAATAAACCAATATATGAAGAGCAAAGTATTTTGCATTTCAGCAGAATTTTTAAAAGATGCTTAAAATTAAAAGTTATCATAAACTATTGTAAGTCATTATAAAGGCAAACAAAAAGAGCTTCTGTGAGGCTGTCGCTCACTCTGCTGGTGGTTGTGAGTTCAATCCTAGCAGTCAAGTAAGCGACCAGTGTGGTTGCAGTAAGTTGCAGATTACACCCATCGAGGCTGAAAATCTTCTGGGTTGTGGTATGGAAGTTATAGTTTGTCTACGGTAAGAACTCCCCCTGCTACAAACTCTGAGGCTGTCTGCTGTTATGGAAATAAGAATAGCAGATTTTAGAGAGGGTAGCTTCTCTTCACTCTATGTCTAACGCAATAGACAGATGAAAAAGATTTCCTTCTTCTTGCCGGCTGGAGCAAAAACATGTCCTAAGCAATGATCCTGCAACCATACTCGAAATAGTAATACCTCATTACCATAGTCACCGCTATGGGTCCAGACGAATGTCTAGAGGAGTTCTTACTTTAGACAAACTATAAGAGAAAGAGGTGCCAGCTCAGGTGCTGCACTGGGATGAAAATTACATAGCATTCCTACCATGAATATTTAAATAAAGAGCTTTAAAAAATTGTACTCTGTGCTTGACTATGGTTCAGTGGCGTGGACAAAGGAAAAAAATATTTTTTAAAAATATATTACTTCTTTAGTTTGTTCAGATGCCTTCATTAGATTATCCATACAATGCTGAATGAATTCTTCTTCTCTTTCAAGTGATGAACTGTGGAAGAAATTAAATTTATTTAGCAATTAAAATTGCATGAAAATAAGTAATATAAAAAAGAAAAGTTTTTTAAAGTCAATTCCTACTTCAACAAAGAAAACAAAGTACAAACAAAGGTCAACAAAGAAAAATTTTATTTTACTTACTTTTTATTAAATAATAAAGTTTTCTCTAAAATTATTTTTAAATCTAATTTAAAATTAATTAAATTTAGTAAATGAATTAATATGTGAAAAAACTGTATTAACGTAAAGTGTCATACACAACAAGTTTAAAAAAATGTATTTGAACTTGAGTGGATGGATAAAAAGTACAGGGTGTCTATAAAAGAAGTCCGCGGTTTTGAGGCAAAATATTTTAATGAAATAAAAAACATACATACATGTTTTATATATGACTGAAAAGCTTATATTTTCAAGTTTTTTTTAACACTTACAGGGTTCCCACTCAATTTTTAATAAAAAATTCAAGGACTTTTCAATGACTTTCAAGGACCTAAAATCAAATTTTTCAAGGACCTATTCGGCATTGTTATATGCTAAAGTACATGTCAACCAGATTTTACCCTGCCTAGAAATTGTATATTTTTAAATCACAATTCTTATTTGACAAAAAAAAAAAATATTTATTAAATTTATCAGCTAATAATACAAATGGTTGACAGTTAGATAGCTGTTTCAAATCACTTCCAATTAACAAAAAAAAAAAAAAAAAAAACAACTCCAATTGACATAGGATACTAGCCAACATTTAAAACTAGCATCAGCGAAACGTTATGAAAAATTTAATGAAGTGAATTAGAATTAATGAAACTGAATGAATGTATAATGCATATTACATTAGTGTGAATTTTAAAATTTAGTGAATATACCTAATTTTCACTAAGCGTAATTTTTAAATCGCATTTATACGAATCTAGATATACTATATGTGAATCAAAATTATAAGAAAGGTGAAGTCTCGAAGATTGCGTAAATCACGTAGCACAGTGTGTGATTTGTACATTAAAATAGAATTGTGGCAAATGTTTTTTTAAATCGGAATAATATGAATAGCAAATGATAGAAAATGCATGAACTAACAAGACATAAATCAAAATGTGAGATACATAAATCACTTTAATGCGAATTCTGCGTGATTAGCTAATAGTTTACATTATGATGTAAATTGCAATTTGTGATTCAAAAGGTTCTTAATATAGAACAGCTATGTGTAATTCTTGAATCATTTTGATGAGAATTGTGGGCAGTAATTCTTAAATTTCTCTTTTATGAATCGCAATGTGATTTGTAAACTACTAGAATGAGAATTGTGAGGCATGATTCTGAAATTACTTAAATATTTATCACGTTATATATTTCAGAAATAACTTTAATTGAAATCATGATATGTGATTGATAAATCACTTAATGGGAATCATGATGTGTGATTTATAAAATACATTAATATGAAGTTTGATGAGTAATTTGCAAATCGATATGTGATTCCTTAATCACTTTCAGTTAAACCACAATTCGTAGATCCTTTTATATGAATTCCGATCTGTATATCAAGAATTAGTTTAATGTGAATCACGATGCTTATTCATAATCAATGAAACCTGTAGAATAAATTTTATTCATTAGCAGTAAAACCTAAATGTAAAAATTTGATTATAAACAGGGTATCTGCTACATTTTAGATTTTCAAATTCATGACTTTTCATGATTTTCCATGACTAATTCCAAGAATTTTTCATGACTTAACGAAGTTACTATCGTCTCCAACAAAAATGCAACAATTTTAAAAAAGCATTATAAGAACATTATTCGAAATGATAGGTATAATCAAAACTTATACTCTGCATCTTCATATTTATAGATTTTAAATTTAAAAAACAGAGTAAAGAAAGAGTTGAAACAATAAAATAGCAGAAAAAATACAAAAGCAAAAAAATTTTTTTCCTGCAGAATTATATTCTAAAGATACTTTTCTTGTTCATCCGAAAGGAAAGAAATACTCCTGATTTTTCTGTTCTCATTTCGGAATAAAAAAAATTAATCACTGACTGGTTTGCTTCAACTAGAATTTTAAATTGATAAAATTAAAAAAATAAAAAAAAATTCGTAAATCCCAGAAGAGAGAGTTTAAAAAGATTCGCTCTAGTAATGATGTTGTTTCTTTCATATGTTGAAGGAACACCATAATTTTTAAAGAACATGATAAAATCATTTTATATTCTAATAAAATATGATTGAGTGATGATTTTGTTGAGTTTTGTTTTGAGTGATGATATTTAGAACAGGATGAAATTTGGGGGGGGGGGGGGATTCCATTTTAAAAATTACATTTTTCGGAGACCTAAATCCATGACTTTCCATGATTTTTTCAAAAACATAGTAAAAATCATGACATTTCATGAAAAATTTAGTTCAATACTGAAATTCATGACTTTCCATGATTTTTCAAGACTTTCCAGGTGCGCGGATACCCTGTATAAATGATATAAAATTAATCATCTTTCGTACGTAAATTAAAAGAACAAATAGGATAACAATATTAACCTGTCATAATAATGAAGTCAACACATTAAACATATTTTCAAATTAAACACATTTCAAATCAATTAAACACTATATATCATTCGCAAACTAATGACTACAAAACCTAAAATTTGCTAGAAATTTCAGCTTTCAAAACATCAGAGCGATAAACAATCTGGTTTGAAAAATCTAGGAGGGAAACATTTTGCATCTTCTTTAAAACTCCTTTTCACTTCAAGTATTAAAAATTGCATCAATCTTAATTTCTATAATTTTCCTTTGAATTTATTTATTATTTTTTTACTACTTTTTTGTATGAAAAATTAGTAGGATTTTAATTCCTAAAAAATCAAGTACTTTTCAAGTACCCTATGGCAGAATTCAAGGACTTTACAGGGCCCTGATTTTTTTAAACCAAATTCAAAGACTTTCAAGTACCGTGGGAACCCTGTTTAGAATTATTAACGGCCTAAATTATGCAAAGAAATTTGTATAGACAATATTTTAAACAGAAAAATCAGTCACGAAAACGTTTTCAAATAACTCAAGGAGGACATCTCTTAAATCTGATCCCAATAGAAACCAGTCAAATGTTTGGTTCTTTAATGTTAATTTTACTTTTTGCATATGTCTTAAGAACTATTTTAGAAAATAAAACAAAATTGCACGAAACTCGTTTATCTAAAGAGTTTCATACAGATCATAATTTTGTGAAATTATTTCTTGTTCTATTATTTATTATTTAGTTGCATCAAAAATTATTAAAGTATTTTTTTGAACTTGATGCACTGTACTTAATAAGTAGTTTTGCATAAAAAAATCACACATTAACTAATGCTTCTTTTTTAAAAGATTACATAAATTATATTTATTTAATAAAGAATCTAATATAAAAATATACATAAAACAAAACATACCATCAGCTGAGATCTAGATTTTACTAATGGTCTTCCTGCAGCCAGATTAGGAATAAAATTTTTTCCCAGATCAAACTAAAAACAACACAAGTTTCAGAAAATCAAACAGAAAATTATTTCTATTGAAGTTGTTAGAAAATAAAATATTTGAACTCATGTTCTTAAACAGAAAAAAAATATTAACAAGAAAATTTTTTAAACCAAAATCAGCATAGTCAAAAATTAGAAAATTTTACAGTTTTAAACATTTCACATAGGATAATGAATTGTTTATAATAGACCATGATGAGAGATTTTAAAAAATTAAGTGAATATGATTTTTAAATCACATCCAATTTGAGATTTATTTATTCCTTTAAATACAAAGCACAAAGTTTAATATTTAAATCCTGTGATATAAATCACGTCGTGGGATGTTGTGATTAAAAATATTGATGTGGGACTTTCAAATCTAATGAAATCTGATCATGTTCTGTGATTCTTTAATTTACACGAATGCGGATCGCATGTGATTTTTAAATCACCCGAGTATTGATCATACCAATATGGATTATAACGTAAATTTTTTTTAAAAACATGCTAATGTGTTTCATGATTAACAATTTTTAAATTGCACAAATGGATCTCATTGTAGGAATCTTTAAATTGCACGAATACGGATCGCACTTTGTGATTTTAAATTCAAGTGAATTCAAATCATGATATGCACAAAGTTAGATGTGTTTTTTAAATCGCACAAAGATAGATGTGATGCGTGATTTTTTAAAAACCACTTGAATGCAGATCGCCACGAGTCATTTTTTAAATCGGACAAATATAAATCACGATGTGTAAATTTTAAATCACGTGAATACAAATTGTGATGTGCGATACATGAATCTTTATACTTTTATGGTATTTCTGAAAAATTTATTATAACGTTCACATTTGGAATTTGAGTTTTCACTTTTTGAGGTGTTTCTTTTAACGAATAAAATGCTGTTTTAGGGCAAATAGCCAAATCTTTCAACAAAAAATAAGTAACTTTTAAGTACTTTTTAAGCACTAAAAAAATATTTTCAAGATTTAAACGATCATGATGAAATAACTAGTATCTGACAAAGAATTCTTTTCTTGATCATATTAGCCATTATAAAACAAACAAGAGATTTTTTGATTCCATATCAGAGGGTGGAAAATGAAGCCTGAAATGGAGAATATATTGCAAAATGCAGCAGTTGCACATGAGAGTAAGTAAGATATCATAACTGTAAGGTATCATTATGATACCTTACAGTTATGATTAACTGTTAACTCACCATGAATTTTCAATTTCGATAATAATTTGAGTTATCCAAATTTTATGGTACTAGCTTAACATAATTTTTATGCTTTTTTTAAATATAAATTGCAATCTTGTTTCAATAAACCAATATATGAAGAGCAAAGTATTTTGCATTTCAGCAGAATTTTTAAAAGATGCTTAAAATTAAAAGTTATCATAAACTATTGTAAGTCATTATAAAGGCAAACAAAAAGAGCTTCTGTGAGGCTGTCGCTCACTCTGCTGGTGGTTGTGAGTTCAATCCTAGCAGTCAAGTAAGCGACCAGTGTGGTTGCAGTAAGTTGCAGATTACACCCATCGAGGCTGAAAATCTTCTGGGTTGTGGTATGGAAGTTATAGTTTGTCTACGGTAAGAACTCCCCCTGCTACAAACTCTGAGGCTGTCTGCTGTTATGGAAATAAGAATAGCAGATTTTAGAGAGGGTAGCTTCTCTTCACTCTATGTCTAACGCAATAGACAGATGAAAAAGATTTCCTTCTTCTTGCCGGCTGGAGCAAAAACATGTCCTAAGCAATGATCCTGCAACCATACTCGAAATAGTAATACCTCATTACCATAGTCACCGCTATGGGTCCAGACGAATGTCTAGAGGAGTTCTTACTTTAGACAAACTATAAGAGAAAGAGGTGCCAGCTCAGGTGCTGCACTGGGATGAAAATTACATAGCATTCCTACCATGAATATTTAAATAAAGAGCTTTAAAAAATTGTACTCTGTGCTTGACTATGGTTCAGTGGCGTGGACAAAGGAAAAAAATATTTTTTAAAAATATATTACTTCTTTAGTTTGTTCAGATGCCTTCATTAGATTATCCATACAATGCTGAATGAATTCTTCTTCTCTTTCAAGTGATGAACTGTGGAAGAAATTAAATTTATTTAGCAATTAAAATTGCATGAAAATAAGTAATATAAAAAAGAAAAGTTTTTTAAAGTCAATTCCTACTTCAACAAAGAAAACAAAGTACAAACAAAGGTCAACAAAGAAAAATTTTATTTTACTTACTTTTTATTAAATAATAAAGTTTTCTCTAAAATTATTTTTAAATCTAATTTAAAATTAATTAAATTTAGTAAATGAATTAATATGTGAAAAAACTGTATTAACGTAAAGTGTCATACACAACAAGTTTAAAAAAATGTATTTGAACTTGAGTGGATGGATAAAAAGTACAGGGTGTCTATAAAAGAAGTCCGCGGTTTTGAGGCAAAATATTTTAATGAAATAAAAAACATACATACATGTTTTATATATGACTGAAAAGCTTATATTTTCAAGTTTTTTTTAACACTTAGTAAAGTTCTATGTGAACCCCGTTAGTGGAACGGCAGACGTCTAAACGGTATTCTACCTCTTCCCATGTCCTGGCGAGCATGTCTGGGGGACGGTTGCCACACAATTGACTATTCGTTCCCTGAGATGTTGAACATCACGAATTTTCTCTGCATACACAAGATTCTTGATATGCCCCCAGAAGAAAAAATCCAACGGAGTCAGATCAGGGCTCCTTGGAGGCCATGGAATAGGTCCCTCCCTTCCGATCCACCTGTTGCCGAGCCGAGCGTCCAATGCCTCACGCACACGTAAACTGAAGTGTGGCGGGTCCCCATCTTGTTGAAAGTAAACTAAACCCTTCTCCGCCTCAATGTCATCTAACTGAGGAAAAAGATACTCCTCCAACATATCACAGTAGACATCACCATTGATATTTCTCTCAATAAAAATAAACGGACCTATGATTCTGTCATACATAAGCGCACATCAAACATTTACTTTGGGCGTGTCGCGTTCGCACTCAACGAACTCATGGGGCGGCTCAGAACCCCAAATTCCGCAATTATGCCGGTTTACGTGACCATTCACATGAAAAGAAGCTTCGTCACTAAAAATTAAACTTTTTAGCATTGAAACAGCAAAGTCGTATCTCTTAACCTTGTCTGCTGGTTTGATGTGGTGTACAAGATGAATCTTTTAAGCAGTTAAACATAGTCTTTTATGAAGTACCTTACCGACAGTTGATCTTGGTAACCCCAACTCCAGGCTGCGTCTTGTCAATGATTTCTTAGGGCTTCGAAGGCATGAAGCTCGGATTCTGTCCACTTTCTCTTGAGACACACTCGGCCTACCCGGTGACTTTTGCTTCAAAACACTTCCTGTTTCCTTAAATGCACTGAACCACTGACGAATGGTTTTGTCAGAAGGCGGGTTAACACCATAGTTACGTCGAAAGTTTCTTTGTACGGTGACTAAAGACTTCGTTTCTATGAGCCTTTTGTTGCGGAGTCGCCATCATTTCAAATTTCGCGACGTCATTTCAAGGTCAACGCCCTGCAGCGCCGCCAACAGTTGATACAAACATTTCTAATTGGTATGAGTAAAACTTTTTGAGCTACTCTTTTCAGAGAAATCGACTAAATTTTGCTATCTTTTATAGTTAGTGAGATATGAATTTTTAAAACCCCGGAGTTCTTTTATAGACACCCGTTATTTTATTAAACAATTGGAAATTTGAACAAGATATATAAATATGTACAGGGAGAATGTGAACTAATAATAGGTTTTGGAAAGAAAAAAACACAACTATAAAAATATAAATTTGGCATCGCGGACCACATGTGCTACCACGTAATGTTCTTTATTGAATTTATCCGACACAGCGAATATAAAATAATTAAGTGTGGGCAATAAACTATTTTTTTTTGTTCAAATAGAGCTGTAAGTTAGAAATTATTACCGATGTTATCTTTAAAATATGTGAAAAACTGAATTGCTTATAGTAAAATTTAAAGCAATGACTAAGGTTTAACTAATGAGAAAATACCATTTTGTTTTTCGCTCATCCCTATTTAATGAATGAATCAATATTTGAAAAAACTGCATTAACATCAAGTGTCCTCCACTACATGTTCAAAAGAAATAGAATTATTTGAACAAGATATGTGTGGGGAGAGTGTGAACTAATAGTATGAATTAAAAAAAGAAAATTATTCCTACAAAAATTACCATTAATGTAATAGTTATTCAGATATAGGATGGCTGCCATACTCACATCAGTATTCAATGCACGGAGAGCGATTCTCCACAGCTGTTGCATTCCGTTCACCTGATGAAAAATAAAACCATGAATAAAATTCAAAACAAAAGAAACACACTCAATACCAGGTGAAATGGAAATACTAATACACAGGAGTGATAAAATTTTATGTGCAAAAAATCAATATCAATTCATATGTCATACATGCTTTGTATGCACAGGGTATCTGCTACATTTTATATTTTCAAATTCATGACTAATTCCAAGAACTCTTCATGACTTAACGAAATTACTATTTTCTCCGACAAAAACAGAATAATAAATTTAAAAGGCATTATAATAACATTAATTGAAATGATAGGTATAACCAAAACTGTTATACTCAGCATCTTCATATATTGATTTGAAATTTTAAAAAACAGAGTAAAGAAAGAGTTGAAGCAATAAAATAGCTAAGCAAATAATTTTTTCTTCTTTTTTTCTGCAGAATTATATTCTAAAAATACTTTTTATGTTCATCGGAAAGAAAAGAAATACTCCTGATTTTTCTGTTCTCATTTCAGAATATAAAAAAATTTGCCAATGACTGGTTTGCTTCAACTAAATTTTTTATTGATAAAACAAAAATATATAAATAATAATAATTCTGAAATCACAGAAGTTTAAAAGATACTTGCTTCACTCTAGAAACGATGTTTCTTCTTTAATTTTTTGAAAAAACATAATTTTTAAAGAACATGATAAAAATATTTTATATTTTAATAAAATATGACCCTGAGTGGGGATTTTGTTACAAATTCAGAACATCATGAAATTGGGGGGGGGGGATTCCATTTTAAAAATAAAATTCTTCAGTGACCTAAATCCATGACTTTCCATGATTTTGTGATTTTTTTAAAAAAAAAAATAGTTATAATCATGACAAATTTTGTTCAATACGGAAATTCATGACTTTCCAGGGGCACAAATACCCTGTATGTAACATATTTTTGTAAAAAAAATAAGATTTATAATTAAATTACCTACCAACGAAGAATGTTAAACTTTTATAGTAATTAATTTAAGAAAAATCTTACTTTTGACAAGAATATGGACGTTGGAGTTTTAAAATTGTGTCAATAAGAACCACAATATTGGATTTTAAAATCGTGTGAAAATGAATAGCAAATTAATTTTAAAAAAGTGTAAAAAACAAATTGTGAAATTGTATTTTAAAAACATGTAAATACGAATCGCAATGTGTAGCTTTTAAATAACGTAAAAATACAAAAATCAATAATTGATATAACAAACGTGTGAATACAAATCGAAATATGGAATTTCAAAAACATGTGAATACAAATAGCAAAAAAAAATTTTAAAAAATTCGTAAATACAAATTGTGACATTTGATTTTTAGATATTGGATTAATTCTGCGTAATAAATTATTGGATTAATTCTGCATTACAATTTTTTTTTGTACCAGCATAAAAGTGCTTTTGTATTAATCTCGTGATATTTAACTGCAAAAGTAAATTTATAAAATATTTAAACGCAAGCTCAATTATGATGTAATTGTATTTCTTGTAAATATCAAATTTTGAAATGTGGTTTCAATAATATGAGCTCATTTCAAAAATTTTCATATAGTGGGACAATTTTTTCACCAAGAAATTTTAGTTGTCAAAAGTTGCTATTAGTTTAAATAAAATATCTAAAATACGGAATTTCCTAAACTCTAGAGAAATCATGATTTCTGAGATTATACAGCAATATTTTCGAGTTTAGATGTTTTTGTAAGTGAAATATGTGATAATATCAGAATATAATTACATCAGCAGCAGAAGATGGAGTGTTATAGGAAGCGGTTGCTAAATGTGCTAGACTACTAAGTTGTTGCAAAAGATTTAAAGCCATCATGCTAGTAGACTCAGGTGGCAACTGAGGCATCTTGAAAACAAAAAGAAAGTGTTTTAATACATTCATATTTACAGTTTGTTTACTTTTCAAAAATATACATCACCAATAAAATAAACATGATAAATTTTATTCATCATTTACAGCAGGGTTAGCAAATCCCAAATCAAATAAAACTGAACTTTCATTATTTAAATTTAGATTCTCCTCAGAAATTTTCTCTTCGTACACAAATCAAAACTTTAATGAAACATGTCGATAAAGCTTCATATTATTTAAAAACAATAATAGAATTACTACAGACTAGACACTGAAGAAATAAAATCTTAGCAGCTATATTCAAGATTAATACTTTAAATTAATTTGTAAAGACTAAGACCAAATTTGTCAGTTGGATATCAAATAAATAATAAATTTAAATCAAACAACTAAATATTTTACTTACAGCTAGTAAAAAGAGATAATTTAAATGTTTGTCATTTTCTTCTACATTCAGTACTTTGTACAAATAACAATACTTCTATGCAGTTTTTAAATTAAGTATTTTTTAGCATAAAAGTTGGATAACTAAATTTAAGTCAATTTTATATAATTATTCTGTTACATAACATATTTCTTATAAGTAATTATGCTTATTTAGAAAAGAAAAGAAATTATTTAAAAAAAAAATTCCTTTTTTCCTCCTATATATTTCTGATAAGATAGAAGATACTCTGTAAAAAAAATAAGCCATGGAAAATGAAATAAAAATTATGATGCAAAATGTGTAACACTTCCCTAATGATTCCCTATTTGCATTGGCCCACATAAAAACATGTAATTAGTGAATGATCCCCAAGTCAAGTACGAAGATTATGGTACTGATCTATAAATAGAATATCACAAGAAACCCATTAGCTTGCCAGTAACGAAGACGATAGCACTTCTCCATTGTGGAAATTAACAAGAGAAATAAAAATTTCAATCACTATCAGGGAATTTATTTTTTTGATTATGTTCAGTTGGCTTCCGTAATCAGCGAAAATTCGAGAGATTTTTCAACTTCATATCAGAGGATGGAAATGAACCCTGAAATTGAAAATTTTAGCGAAATGCAGTAGAGTTGCACATGAGAGGCGAAGAATCCTTCCCACTGAATACAGCTCTATATATGAAAATGCTGACCTGCAAGTATTTCATCAAACACGTAAAGCATTTTCAAACGGACATACGGTACACCAAAATAGATTAGAGGAAAATGAAATCTGAAAACGCTGAATAGAACACTGTCTTTTTGCAAAATTTGTGTCAAAAAAAGAAAAAATATCTCATTTTAGAAAAGGGAAAATTAAGCACTTTTTTAAAACACCCAATGAAAAAGCTTCCTTAAAGGCTTTAAAAAAATAAAAATTTGAAATTAAGAACCGTTTGGCACTTTTTAAGAACGTTATTAAAATTAATTAACATTGCAATAGTATGACAATGTTACTTCCTTGCAGTAGTACTAACCATCTCTACGCAACAAAGGTGTTATAACATACCTTTTCAAGGAGAACATGCTTAAGCAAAGAAATATTCATAGCATGTTGATCTTTTTCTTTTGCCTGATTGAGAAGCCAACCAAAAAGTTCATCTGCATACTCTGTATCTTGAGCTAAACACTGCCATAATATATCAACTTGTTCATGATTTAATTCTAGAAATGAATATACATAAAAAATAATTATAAAATTTTTTAATCATTGAATTTACACAATTATGTATCATAATTTAAACTTAATGTGGTCACCTAATAAAATATGTGCTATTCCTATATTTGAGTCCCTTAGCGAACAATTAAGACACATGCAAATAATAAATTTTATTTAATTCCATGCAAAGAAAACATAAGTGACGACCCCCGGGGCAGAATTGCGGCGACATTGTCGCACAATGTTACAGATTTTTGCAGAAAGATTTTTCCTTTGAGAAGGGAAAATGTTCGGTTTTTCTTCTTTTTCTACAGAATTTTTTTCAAAGATGTTTTTCTTTTGCATCAGAGAGAAAAGAAATAATCATGATTTTTCTATTCTCATTTGAGATTTTTTTTAAAAAAAAAAAAAAAAAAAAATGGTAACTGGCTTTAGCTGAAATTTCAAATTAATAATGTAAAATAAAAAAATTCAGAAATCACGAAAGTTTAAAAGATAGTTCCGTCTAGAAATTATGTTCTTCCATTTTTTTTTCTTTTAAAGCGCAACCATATTTTACTTACACTTATTTGGGTATGTCTTTTTTAAAGAGTCTTATTTAAGTCATCTTTATTTTGGCAGTTCTGCACAGATTTTAATATTTGTAATTTATATACGAATTTTAATTTATTTACGAATTTTATATGTGCAATGATTTCCAAACTTTGAAATTGCATCATATGCCAACAAAATTTGTTAATATCGCCAACAATTTTAGAATTAAAAAATATTACTTTCACAATTTAAAATTTTTATACATTTTATTCTATACTTTCTTCCGTAAACAAAGTTTCTACTACTTTCAATTAGTAATTGTTATAATTTAAAGTATTTAGAAACAAAATATTAGTGCTAGGGAAGTTTGTAGCAGAAAGCACAAAAAAAATCTGCCACAGGGGTAATAACTGAACAAACAAGATAAATAAATAAAATTTTTTATTTAACATAAGATTGAAAAAGAAAAATTTTACTATGTCAACACCTTTGTTCTAAACTAGTAGCATAAATTGAATCTAAAGAATTTAAAATTATGAGTGATATAACTAAGACAAGAAAGGAAATTTACTTTTTGTCAATATGTGAAACATCAAAACTTTCACTTATACTTTACATGATCATGATATAATAACTAGTTTTGGACAAAGAACTCTCTCTTTTTTTAATTATATTAGCCACCATAAAAAGATCAAGAGATTTTTCAGTTCAATTTCAGAGGGTGGAAAATGAAATCAGAAATTGAGAATATCTTGCAAAATGCAGCAGAGTTGCACATGAGAGTGTAAGAATCTCATCGAATCCAGTTCAGTAGAAATATTTAATCAAATATGTATCATGATTAGCGCTATCATACGTTACAGACCGACGGTATGGCGAAATGGATTGCGGTTGAATGAATTGTGAAAACGTTGAATAGAATAATGTGAAAACCACGAGTTTGCATAATACAGAGCAAATATTGACATGGTAAAGAAAAAAAAATTCTCATTTTTGAAAAAGGAAAATAAGCAAAAACACCCCATGAAAAAAAGCCCCTTTAAGGGCATTTAAAAAACGAAAATAAGCACCTTTTAATAATGCTATGCAATATGAAGAAGAAAAAGAAAAATAACTAAAACCAATAGCCCATGACAGAAGATCATTAGAGAGAGTAGAATTAAAGATTATTAGAAAACTAAAATGTTAAAGGTGCTCTAAAATGATACATGAAATGAACGATGTTTATCATACTTATTGCTCAGATAACTGACCCAAATGGTTTTACTAGATTTTTGTCTTCACTTTTTTTGACTAACAGGACCATTTAGTGCTGTAAAATTTGATGCGAAGGAAACACCTAAAAGTTCTGATTTTCATACCTTTCAGGAAAATAATTAGTTAATTTAAATTTCAGAAGGTAAATTAGGTCAATTGATACTTACGAAATATTTCAGGAGAACCAGCTGTAGAGAACACATTTGTAAGAAAATGCAAGTGAACCTGAATTGCATCCTTATGAGAATACCTATGCATAAAGAGTAAAAAAATCTATATCACATAGAAAACATTAATATATATTTATTGATAAAAAACAGATGAAAATGTTTCTTTGTATTAACAATGAACTGAAATACAGTGAAGTCTCGCTACTACAATATCCGATACAACAATAACTCCCTCTATTACGATAATGTTTAGTGGTCCCGACAAACTTGCATATGAATTAATGTTATCCTCCTCTCAATATTACGATATTCTCTGGAGCAATAAACCCCTGTAAATTTTTTTTCCAAACTTTAACCTTACTATTTATTATTGGTTGTCAAATAATGTAAAAAAATCTTATTAAATCATCTTTTGCCATTTTTCCTGACAAAAGAAGACTCACTGCTGACCACCACAATAGCTTTCTTTCTTAAAATTGCCTCACTTATCTCTTAAGAAATCACAGAAGTAACATTCTTATCTGATTTCATTTCCTTCATGTTAAAAGCTGTGGGGCACCATTCACAAATGAAAATCATTTTGGTATTCTGGACTCAAGGCATACTTTATTGGTTGATTTAACAATAAAAAAATAATAATCAAACAAAAATATCAGACTATTTTCAACAAAAAATATTTTCAGGTATGTTTACGATCTTATTTTCTGAATTTATTTCAAATATTTTTAATATTTAACCATAATTAACACTCTGCAAATTAATTTTTTATAATATATAAAAATATTTATAGTTAGTATATATAACATTAAAAAGTCTTATTGTGTCCCTAAAGTACGCAGGCCCTCAATATAACAATATATCTCTCAACAACAATATATTTATTTGATCCCCAAAATATTGTTGGGATTATTGTACAAAGGTTTTACAGTATCAAGCGAGTGAGCTGTCGCAAGTATGAAGGCTTAAAAGCACACGATTACATATTTGTGAATGAAATTTCTTTTCTCTCCAAAGAAACAATTAACTTAACTACACAAACTGAGTTATAAACTTTGGAGAAATAAAAAGCAATCAATTCATGTAAATAAATTGTTCTATTGACTTTTTTTAATGCTGTTAAAATGTTAGGTGGGTTCAATAATAATTAAGAGCTATATTTTTATTTCAGAGATACTTCATTAACTCAGGAGAGATGCATCCTACTAAAGATCAGCCTTAAAATAATGCTACACAAAAAGTTGAAATTTCTAAATTGTGTTTAAAGGGAAATTCAAGGAATTATTTGTTTCAAGTATGATTTTCAATGCATACAAATTAAATCATAATATACATAAATCAGTAAATGATATGTTTATGATGAATCAAGAAGTTTCACAGAATGCATATGTCTCATATTTACATTCTAATATGAAAATTTTATACATGTGTAGATTAGTTTTACAGTTATTTCAAGTTTAAGGTCTTTTCCAGTTTGTTAGTCATTTTATCACAAGCAAAAGAACGGTGATTTTTCACAACCATGTACTACTCATGCCTAAAGTTGAGCAACGTCTGTTTTACCTTAACATAGTTTCGGTGTAATTAAAATTTTTTATTTAAAAGGCAAACTAATTGCAGCAAAACTGTTATGTCTAAAGACAAAAGGATCTTGCTAAAGTTTGAATTAGCTTTGGAGTAATTAAAGTTTAAAATATTTATTTTCTCACTTTTTTTCATAATGATGTTTTTGTATAATAAATAAAAGCTTAACTAATAACTCTGTGACACAAGTCACAGTTTTTTTTATAAAAATCACAAGTCTTATTTAGAATCTTTATCCAAATTTGTTAATTTCTGATACCATTTAAGTATTTCCTGATCCATTCCTGTAGTTGCTGATCCCATTCTTCTCGCCCCTTAATGCACTAGCACAATGAAGACATCCTCCCCAAGAAATTCCTTAGCCCTGCCCTTTCTCGGAAAACGGCTGTTTGTGGTTTCTTTTCATCGTCCATGAGGATTTGACGAGTGTTAGTTTGTCACAACCGTAACGATGGTAAAATAATAGAGATAACATGTCAACTTTTTGAAAATAGGTAATTTAACTTTAACTTTGAGCAAGAAGATGAAAACGAGAGCACGAAAGTCGATCTGCGCATTCGAATTCAGTTACTTCTTAGGGTACGGACTCCCTCGTGAAGCAGGTTTTTTTACCTCCCTCCTCAATTGAGGAAAGGGTTTAAAATTTTACATGGCGTCCAACACCGCCATTGATGGATTCCTTCACGGCTATTTTTTTTAGCCTTTTTTTTCTTGGCTTAATTTAAAGAAAATTCCAAAAATATCTGCAGCTGTTCCTTTTTGAAGATGGTTTTGTTTGAACCTTTTCCAGTAGTTTTTTTTATTTATTCCTCTTCACCATGATGCAAGAGCATGCTGATTGATTGTCGACACCTACCGTGGTATGTGGATTTGCTGACATCGAGTTAGGGAACCCACAGATCTTATCCGTGTTCTTTTACAAGATTTTTCTGAACGTTCAGTCTCCTGCTCCAGCTACCCACTAGTACCAATATTTTTGACACTGTGCCTCTTGTACAAATAGTAAGATGTTGTGCTAAAGAGTTTTAAAAATCTTCAATAAAAAAAATTTTTAGTGCCAAAATTGGATTCCTTTATTTATACTGATGGATTGCTTTTCTAGGTGAAAGATAACATGATGGAGAAGAGGTATGTCTTTTTTGTAAAATGTATTCTTCTCTTGAATTTTAAAATTGATTTTCTTCTGGGTTGCAAATTGCAGCACAACGCTAAAAATGTACACCTATATCGTTTTACCCGGCCATTATTCCTTTTTTTTTTTTTAATGTTTTTATCAGTTGTCTTTTAATCACTTATTAATACCCAGCAGTTACCGGTGCAAACTCACATTTATTTTTCCTCAGAGTATTAACATGGGCAAACAGGCCGCTTAATAAATTGAATTAAGTGGTCTGTTAAGCTGTCTAATTAAATTAAAAATTGCATTATTTTAGTTAGTTGTAACTTAAGGCAGTCAATTAATTTAGGAATCCTTAATGTTAATATTACTTTTCTTGAGACTTAATGCTAAATGAAAAATTTTTGCATCATTTACCCAAAGCAAAAAATAATTTTTGATATGCATATTATTTTCTGTTACTTTATTTAAAAATACCTGAAAATTTTTTCACTGTAGAGTATACAAATTTTTATGTTACTTCAAAGAATGTAATTTTACATGGTGCGGAATTTGGAAAATACGACATTAGGACAAAATCGGTTGATTTGTTCTTGAGAAAACAAATTTGAAACATAAAATTTTTTGAAAATTTGATAACAGTATAAATGTAATGATTCTAGTAGGGAAACAGGAAATGGCCAAAAAATTGAGATAAAATATTTTATAAAAAAGATAAAACTGTAAAAAAACGTTGAGTCTTCATATGTTGTTAATTCTTAAAATCAAGTTTGCTTCAAAGAAATTGAATAAATGCACCAACATATAAAAATTTATTTATACTTATTATGTGTTTCATAAATTTCTTATCAAATCTTTTAAAGAGAATGTAAGAAGAGTAACAAATTTTTTTGTAATAAGAGAAACCAGGAATTTTTCTCTTAAAAAATAATGTGTTTGTATTTATAACTTTTTCATGACTGTAATTTAATAAGTTAACCTTTCTTTCTTGATATTATTTACAATAAGATTTTATTATATAGTTGAGATTCCTCATTGCATAAAACTATTAAAATTCATCAAGTTTTCTATCACAAATATGAATGTTTGTTCATTGTAAATAAAGGTGCATAGCCAAATCTCTCAACAAAAAATAACCACATTTAAAGTACTTTTTAAGCACTCAAAAAAGCAGGCACTATATACATTAACAAAATGCAAACTAATATTCAAAGACTTTACATGATCATGATAAAATAATTACTTTTCTTCATTATATTAGCAACCATAAAAAATTTGAGAGATTTTTTGGTACGATTTCAGAGGGTGGAAAATGAAGCCTGAAAGGGAGAATATCTAGCAAAATGCAGCAAAGTTGCACATGAGAGTACAGGATGGTAAGCCAAAATGGTTTGTGATTGAATGAATTGTGAAAAAGTTTAACACTAGAAAGACAAATTTAGTATATACCTATAGTGCCCAAAAGCAGTCAAAGTAACTGCATTGTGAAAGAATAACTAGTGTGTAAAGAAATTTGTTTAAAATTAATTTTAAATATTTTTTTTAATATTATTTACAGTTATATAACAAGTTATTAGTAAATATTAACACTAGAAAAATTATATGTTGTACAAAGAGTCACAAAATTCTAAGAAATTGTGTCATTATATACATCATTGTTTTTCTAATTGAAATAAAAAAGCAGTCAAAATGATTTTCCTGGGCGATCTAGTGTTAATAGAACAATGTGAAAACCACGCTTTTGCACAATACGCAGCGAAAATTGACATGGTAAAGAAAAAAAGTATTTTTGAAAAGGGAAAATTAAGAATTCTTAAAAAACACCCCATGGAAAAAAGCACCTTCAAGGGCTTTTAAAATATGAAAATAAGCACTTTTTAAAAATGCTACAGGCCATGTTATTCAACTAAAAAAAATTTATTCAATTTGAAATAAAACACTCATTAGTAAAAACAAATCGATGTGCAACACAACAATACAAGTAACCATGAAATTGCCTAAACTGATTTCTTAGAAAGAGAGTTCATTTTGTTAGAATTGTGAACATAGAGAGAGGGAGACTGTGGGGATATTTAGAATAGAGTATAAAAAATACACTAAAGTATAAAACCTGGGTGAAATAAACAAACAAAGCAAGTACACCTACATTCCCTTCTTTTCATTATTATAATAACAAATTGTTAAACTGACTTACATTGGGTTTTTATTATTAAGCCTATTTGAAGTATAAGTCATGAGATTGTTGAAAAAGTGCTTCAGCATTTTATGTTCTTTCTCTGCCTACCTAAAGAAAACAAAATTTGATTAAGTTTTGAAGTTCGAAATACAGAAATTGGAAAACACAGTGGTTAAACTTATTTCTTAAATCAATCAAAATTTTTCAACAAAAAGTCAAATAAAAATAGTGCAAAGTTACCAAGTCAGGGTTTCCACTCAAATCTGAAAAAAAAAATTCCTTGTGTTTTCCATGTACATACTATACACAATATATTAAGAGGAAACAACAATTACTGCGCTCTTGTGTGAGATATATTTGGCTAACTACATTTATTAGCTTTAATCGCTAGAAAAACAGATGAACATAATGCTATAGTAAATTAAATAGTTCAGTATAGCTGAAACAAGACAAAAATAAAAAACAAAATTCCCTGCATTTTCCCTGTTATTTTAGGTGATTTTTAAATTCCCTGTATTTTGCAGGTTGTCTCTGCTCTCCCTGTGGAGTGGCAACCCTGCAAGTACAATTTAAAGGTAATTGTCATCCACAACCAACATTAACTATACCTGCATTGACTGATGACATAAGGCATCTATATGCCGGAATACATGCGCATTACTTGCATTCAAAATTTTGGTGGTTACATCGGTTATTAATGTACCACTATTTCATATTTAAAATGGTTTTTCTCTAGATTGCCTACACTTGTGATCTTGAAACTTGGATAAATTAAATGTTACTATGACAAACGCATTGCCATAATTTCATTACTCTACAAAATAATTTTTCTCTGTGCAGATATTTTTTTTACATCAGTGTATATACACCCTTGTGCAAATTAATTGAAACAAACTTTTTTTTTCGTGTTTTTTAAAGAAGATGTTTTGGGGTTGTTTCGGTTACAATGGGGTTGGACCTTTGCAGCCTATTGACGGTATGATGCGTTCTGAGCAGTACATTACTATTCTGTGTAAAAAAGTTGTTCCAGAGTTGAAGAAATGATACCCTGATGGAACAGGGATTTAGCTCCTTGCCATACGTCCAAAATTGTCAAGAAATTCATGTATGAGAATCAAATTGAGACATTGGAATGGCCAGGGAACTCTCCGGATATCAACCCAATTGAGAATCTCTGGGCCATATGCAAGAATGGCGTATTAAATATGGACTGTACAACTATGGAGAAGCTAATCACGGCATTAATTTATGTGTGGTCAAGGACACAAATATTATAAATGACTGTAAAAAATTAGTGGAATCCATGCTGAATCGTGTCCAAATGTTAATAAAGTGTCGTGGAGATCATATTATGTACTAAAAATTTTTGAGTTTGTATAAATTTAAATAAAATAGCATTTTCTCTTAGTTTTCTGAATTTATTGAGTTTGTTTCAATTAATTTGCACAAGGGTGTACATATACTTCTTTACATACAGCTGTAAAAATGTTCTTTTTTCTATCTGATTTCCATTTTTCAATCTCTAGTACAGCATCCAAGATTTCTCTTAATTAGAAAAGGCTTTATACCATTTTATTTGTGCAATATAAGAGCAACTTTTTAAACTATTGCTTTATTTTATTTTGGATATTTTTTAACATTGTATAACGGCACACCCTAATACTTAAAGGCAAATTTTTATGTCTTTAAGTATTTATTTAAATCATTTTATGACTTATCTGTTTTACTATTGCAGCCATGTTCAACTGGTAAGTTTGAAGATATATTAAATGATTTGTACAAGTCAAAACTCTATAAGATGCTCTTGCATTTCAAGGTTTATTTTATAAAGATCTATGTATGTACAATGGGTATTGCGGTAATTATATGTGCTATGATAATAGGTATTTTATGAACCCTGACAGGACAGTGTGACAGAATTTTTTCTAGCTATCTGCGACTATCTAGCACTAATATCTTTGTGCAAGATACTTTTAATAATAACAAACATATATGTCACTAACTTCAAATAACAAAAGAAAAACTATATAATTTTTTCAAAATTAAACATGTAAAATTTTTTTAATTCTGATATTATGGAGATACTCTCGCATATTGTTGGGGGCGGGGGGTGAAGCACAAATCATTTCCTTCTCCACATTTTGTAAATAATTATTACAATAAAAAATCATGAAAAAATAATGAAGTAATTGCCGAAAAGGATCGGCGAAAAAATCATGCGAATCGGACTCCTCAAAAAAGGGTAACTCAGATGAGTGTTTTGTTTCGAGATTAGGTTGTTGTAATAAATAAAATCGTATAAAAATATCAGATTTAGAAACTATGGAGAAATCAATAGCAATAACTGTCAAAAATTGGATAGAATCATTGTCTTAAAAAGTAAATACTCAAACGCACGATTCTAATCTTTCATATTGTTTGAAATATATTGCGATATTTAAAAATCAGGTGAAAATCAATTTCAATAACTGCCGAAAATACAATGGAAACAATACATCGATTTACGATACTATCGGTGCGAATCGCGTGCCAAAAAGGGTTTATCTAAATGCATGATTCTAATATCACGTGTAAATTTCTACTGTAAAGAAATCTGAACTTCTTTTATTTTCAAAATTTCTCATAATAAAAATACAAACGAAAAATCTTTCTGCAAGAAACTCTGTAACGTTCTGCGACAATGTCATTGTGATTCTGCCATGGAGTGTTGAATGAATTTCTATAATCAATATACATCAAATTTGAATATTTGTGAAAAATCAATTTACATAGCAAAATTTATTAAATGTTTAAGAAGCTTACAATGTCACTGAATGAGTATCACTGCTTCCTCTGAATTGCTAGAAGAATGAGAACAGCTTAGGTAATAAACGCATAGACATGATGACTCATCTAATGAGAAAATAAAAATGTAAAGGAAGGTTATGGTTGAAAAGACTAATCATTCATTTTATGAACTATCAACTGAATAAATTTTTACCTATTATTTGCTATATTTTGTAGGCAGCCTTCCGTGAATTTCATTCCTATCATTTTGTCAGTACACCAACAAACGAGATTGCATAAAATTTTTTCTGCTTCAACTGCAAGACCCTCACTTAGCTGACCCTAAGAAAAAAAAAGAATTTAAGTCTGGATGAACTCAAAATCGTGCGAAACTTAGAAAGGTACTTGAAATTTAAATATTCAAAGAAACTGAATTTTTAAATTAGGAAATATTTATGCAAAAAGTTTTTTTGAGTTCTCGAAATTGTTCTAAAATTTTAACCTATAACGGCAATTTTTATATAAATATACGTTTGAATTCCACATATGTTTGTCTAAAAGAAGAGTTGTGTAATTTGTAAAAGACTGTTTTAATTTGTGTATATTCTCATTCAACTGATAATAAAAAATAATTGAAAAGTAGCTTCAAAATTTTATGGCAATTAAAAACTCTTGCTACAAAAAATTTTTTACTTCAAAAAGTACTTTGAACTTAACACTTACGAAATTAATAATGTATCTTTTTCATAGCTAACAACATAGATAGGAAAAAATCCAGTAGATTTTACGAAATAAAATAAATTTTATGATAATTGTTGCATAATATACTAAATATTTTACAGATAGGGAATTTTATGGTCATCAAAAGTATAAAACATGCAACATTTTGCAGTCATGATTGGCATTAAATATGCTTGAAATGTTTTGTATTATGTTTACTCATAATTTTGAATATTAATAGGAATTATAGTTAAAAGATCAAATATAGTTTAAAGAATTTTTTTAATTAATTTAAAAAAGTTCTGAATAAAATTAAACTGAACAATTTAGAACAAAAAATAAGTTTAAAACTGATATCAATAAATGAGGCTAGATTCGTTATATATAAGCAATACTTATTTAAATATTCAAGCAAGCAAAAATCAGTGCAAATTTTTTACTTTAATAGGGATTTTTAGGAAACTCACTCAATAGGGATTTTTTTAGGAAACTATCACTTTAGCGAATTTTTTAAAATGTACAAAATCCAGGAGAAACTAGCAAAATCCAGTAGTCTACTTGAAAATGCAGTAGAGTTAGCAGCTATGCTCTTGAGATAAAAAAATTCTTTTAATCTTTTGTTTACAACTAGTTCAAGCAGTTGACCCTAATAACAGGCTTTAGCATGTTAAACATCATAAGCTAAAGATAACTTTCCCCAATGTTACTTTGAATATATAGCATTTTATCACATTCTTATTCCACAATTCTTATTCCATAGACATGCATTTTCTGTCATACAAGCAGGGTTCGTGATTTTTTTGATTTTTTTAAAAAAAATCAAAAGAATCAGATTTTTTTGATTTAAATCGGATTTTTTTGATTTAAATCGGATTTTTTTTTTATCTAAATCAGATTTTTTTGATTTTTATTCAAATACACTGTAAGAACTTTAATTTATGATTAAAAAAATTATAAATGTTTAAACAAATTAACTTAATATTAAAACTATATTGTAACAATATTTTAGAAGCTCTAACTAAAACATGGCTTTGAATGCATAGCAACCATTTTGAAAGAAATGCATGATTAAAATTTAAAGAGTAGATGAAATAGAGAATTTAAAGAATACTTCAGGGGTCTGTTTGGGTCTTTCTGAGAGGTAAATATTTTGTGAAAATTAAAAATTATATTAAAAAATCAACACAAATATAGTAAAAATATGGATTTATTGTTTCTTACGAAACACAAAAATAAAATTTTAAGAATAAGTATTTTGTGTGATTATTCTATCATTTTTCCTAATGTTGAATTTGTAAAGGTACCGGCTTGGACAGACCCCTGTGCTTTAACTATTAAAACAAAGTTTCAGTTAGCAAACCATAACTTTAATTCAAAATTGTGATTTCTTTTTTTTTTCTCATGATTTTTAAAATGACAAAATAAATGTAGCAGACTCTGTTTATAAATGTTAAAAAACATCTGAAGTATTCATCAAAAAATAAATAAATATTTAATCTATATATTTTTATATTAAAATATTCACTTTTAATTCTATATCAAAATAGATAAGTTAAGCTAAAAAAAAATTAGAAAATCTATGTATTCATTGGAATTTTTTTTCACAAAATTTCTTTATAGAAAATCAGATAATGTCAAAGATACTGTAAACATATTATGAGAAAAAAATACCAGTTAATAACCCTACTGCATCAAATAGACTTCGAAAGAGTTTGAAAGGGAGACACTACAATAGGAAAAAAAACATCTGAATTCATCAGCCCGTTTTTTTCTTCTTTTTCTGTTTTTGGCATATTACGGTAATTTCTTTTTAATATAACCTCAAGCTTCAGAAATATACATTTTCCACCAATAAAATATGATGTAGATTTTAATTAACGCTTTTTCATTCAAAAGGTAGAATTTTAATTAACATTACTTGTATTATTTTTTGAAAAAAATTCATGTTTATTAATTACTTTCTACAGCTATGCAAGTCTATATTAAGACAGCATTAAATGTTTACTTTAATCTGTACTTTCAATCTCAAGAATCAAAAGATTTTTAAAAATGTAATTTCAAATGTGTTGGAATTTAACACACACCAAGAAAGTAATTTCGTTAACTAAAATTAATTAATGCAGCAATTTATTTAAATTAAATTTTAATACTAAGAAAAGAAAATAATAGAAGTATCAAAAATTTAAAACACTGTCTTTTAACTTTTAAAATCAATATATATAGATAAAAAAAAATTAGTTGATTTAAATCATGATTTAAATCGTGATTTAAATCAAGCTGATTTAAATCAACGAACCCTGCATACAAGTACTTAAAAGCTAAAGAAAAAGTGGCGAAAGTTCCTTACTAATAAAGAAAATCATGAAAAAATATCTAAATTTTGAAAATAAATTTTCTTGGTTAAGAGGGAAATCTTAAAATTTAAAGAAAAAAAAATTTAAAATTAAAGGGTAGTTTCCAAAAGGAGAAAAAAAATATAATACAAGAAATTAAATGACATATTTAATTCAAAATATGGACTTTTGGGACAAAATGATAAAAAAATAAAGGACATTAAGAGACAATTTATATAAATGTAACAGTTAATCCAACAGTTGGAAAAGCTGGATCTGTCTTTGTATTGTAAATTTACCAAAGTTCATGATTTTTTTAATTTAAAAAAAAAAATAAAAAATCAGATTTATTTGATTTAAATCAGATTTTTTTTTTATTCAAACACACTGTAAAAACTTTGATTTATGACTAAAAAAACTTTATAAATGTTTAATCAAAATTTAAATTAAGATTAAAACTATATTATAAGAATACTTTAGAAGCTCTAACTACCTAAAGCAATTTTTCATTATAATAGCTTTGAATGCATAGCAACCATTTTGAAACAAATGCATGAATGAAGTTTAAAGACTAGATGAAATAGAGAATTTCAAGAATACTTTAATTATTAACCTTTTCCGGGGGGCTGTGACAGCAGTTGTCACATCTGATCTTGGGATCCTGTGGTGGGCATGTGACACTTTCAGCGAGAGAATAGGGGAAAAAATCTCCTCCTCAGTTAAGAGACAGGATCAAGTTACAGTGGGATTTGTTTTATTGTTTTAGTCACTACGAGAGGTCTCACCTTTTTAAGTTAAGGGGAGAAAAGTTTTTTTACATTTCCCACCTACCTTCAAACATCTATTCCAAGTTCGGGTACATTTTTGTTTGTCTGTCGTTTTCTTAGGTCTTTTTTAGTCAGTTTCATTATTGCTATTTTTTTGTACAAATTTTTTCGTTCTAGTTGTGAGTTATATTTTGAATAAATTAATTTCTTTATTACAAATATAATTTAACGAATATTTTCAATTGTATGTAAAAGATATGGAATAATCAGAATCGAAAAGCGCTCTTTTAAGTAAATTAAATCAAATTGAAATGAAATATCAAAGCAATATATTTTACATAAACTCAAATAAATAGTTTTTTTTTTAGGTTATGTTTTAAATTCGTGTTATTAATATAGTTATTGGAATTTTGAAATTTTGCTTATAATTCCTGCAGTTAAAAAAAATTTTCTTACATGATTTTAAATAAATATCTGCATTTCCGAAGAAAAATATATATACTTAATACTACGTAAGAGTATTTACACTTTTGGATACATAAATATTTTAAATGTCACATTTATAAATATATAATTTATAATTACTAATGTATTTTCTATGTTTAAGAAATTGAAATCATAAACGCTATTTTTAACTTTCTTAAGAAAACCATTTTCCTTTTGTGGCAATTTTCATTTTTCTTTCCTTCTTTCTACACACAGTATAACTTTCAGTTATAGTTCCTAGAAATTCTTTTAATATCTCAGTTTTGTATCTTTTTATAAGATTGAAGCTAAATTTTTGAACAATAAAATTCTACAAATCTCTTACATGAGTAAGTTGAAGTCAATTGTGAATGACTATGTTTTTCAAAAAAAATTTAAAAATGCTAGGGAAAAAAATTATATATGCTATGCAGTTTCTATAAAGTGCTTACTTTTCATGATATTTGCAGCAAAATAAAAGAAATGAGCCCGATTGTTATATGTTAATCATTTGCAACTGAAGCACATTAACTGAAATATTTATGAGTTTTCGCATTTTTGGAACTATTTTAAAAAGACATAAAGGAAGTTGAAGAAAAATTTTGTTTGAAATTTAGAACGCATATTAGATTCTAACTAAGAGTTAAAGGGATAAATGTGCTAAGAATCGTGTTTTAAATTTAGAGTTCGGTAAACGCATAAGATATTTCTTAAAGGAATGATATAAACTATTATGAACTATTTTGAAAATTAATTCAAAAATTTTTTTATGTTTATTTTTAAATAATTAACAAAGTTATTATAGTTTATAATTTCTTAAGAAATCTTAAAAATTTATAAAATAAGAAGAATTTATTTGATAACATAATTTTCAATCGAAATGATCTTACTTTCTTAACAAGAGAGGATCTTTCAAATTAGCCGGGAGTTAGGGCAAAATTATCCTCATTTACCTTGCTATCTTATTTCATTATTATTATCAATAATAATAATAACAATAATAAATAAATCATTCTGCTGAATAAAGAGAAAAAAATATTTATCATTTATTGAAATGACCGGTATTTTTCATAAGTCGATAGCTCAAAAAGATGAAAATAAAATAATTCAGTCAAAGAGTTAATACCAAATTAAATTTCCTATATTTTCTTTTCCATTGGCTATGACTTAAATCCATTCACTAATAACTCAGACTGAATAGACCTGTCTACAAAAATATGACATTACAATTATTTATGTTCTTTCCTAAGATTTAGTATCTTTCGATAAGATATTAAATTTTCAGCAATGTTACAAATATTTATAAATTAAAATATTGATATTTATACTGTATAATATAGATATTTATAATTAAATGAATTAAGACCACGAAAAAAAACTCTTCATGCATATAAAAATTGATTCAAAGAAAAGTCGATTTTACTCGCGAGTAAAAGGGTTTTTCCGCATTATGACCCGATTTCACGGCATGATAACTCTCAGGAAGAACTGATTTCACACTTAAAACATATATATCCCCATACATATATAAATCCCCAAAATGCAAGAGAGGAAGATCTGTTCATTATTTACTTGAAAAATGGATATGGACCAAGCTTTTCCCTTTGGTCCTCAAAATTTCCGACGTTTTTTAACTCAATAAAAGAGTGTTTATTATCACTGTGCACCTCATTAGTTTGTTTATTTTTTGCGGAAACATGTAAATAAACCAATCGTTTTAATATGGCATCAAAGAGCTTATAAAAAAATAGATATAACTTTAATAACTGATTTAAATAACGCCAGCGATACCAAACTGAAATTTTCAAAAACTGAGTTACCCGTTGAAACAATATTCCAAAGAACAAAGTTTTTTTTAACTATTCTTCAAATGTGTTATAATACTTCTACATTTTAAACAGTAAAGTGTTTAAATGTTTCAAAATACGTTGAAAGTATTAATGTAAAGCAATGACACACTACAATTACACTAATTTTAAAGTAAATATATGATGAAAAATATTTGATAGAACGAAAAAAAAACTTTTTAAACAACCTTTAATAGTAATCAAACGTGAGAAAGATAAAAGATTCAATAAAATTATTTTCATGATGGAGATTTTAATTGTTAATATAGTTTAAAATAGGTATTGACATTGTAATTTATAATTTTCTTTTTTATTTGTCCTATATGTATATATATATATATATATTGATTGTGTGTGTGCATGCATAATACTTTTGTAGTCAGCTTAATGAATAGTTTTTCGGAACTATGGTTAGGATTATGTGTTGTTTATAGAATTTAAAACAATAAAATGAGGAAATTGTGACACACCGTAATAATTCTGAATGTTTGTAAAACACTATAAATAGTCGACATGTGACATTCGGAATGTAGTTTTTTACCCTGAATCCTATAAAACCACCAAAGAAGTTTTCCCGCGCTTTTTCAGTTGTCAACAAAAAACTGGAATCCACCCCCAGTGGTATTTCTATTATCCTGAACTGCGGTGGTGTAAAAGATAGCAAATGGCGTTTAGAATAACAGAGGGAGAATAAAACTCTCGGGGATGTTTAACACTCATCACTTGACTTGTTTTAGGGATTAGCGGTTCCCTTTCTTGAATTCATCCCCCAGTCTCAAAAAGAGTCCACCAGAGGATCTCGATTTGCTATTTTTCCGCCCACGTGAAAAGGTTAAAACTAAGTTTCAGTTATGAAACCATAATCTTAATTTAAAATTGTGATTTCTTTTTTTCTCTCTTGATTTTCAAAATGACAAAATAAATATTTAATGCATATATTTTTATATTAAAATATTCATTTTTAATCCTATATCAAAATAGATAAGTTAAGCTAGCAAAAATTTATAAAAAAATATTTTTTTTCATAAATTTTTTTAATAAAAAATCTGATTATGTCAGAGATACTGTAAATATATTACGAAAAAAAAAATACTAAAATGTTTACTTTAATCTGTACTTTCAATCTTAAGAATTGAAAGATTTTTAAAAATGTAATTTCAAATGTGTTGGAATTTAACACATACCAAGAAAGGAAGTAATATCATTAGTCAAAATTAATTAATGCAGCAATTTACTTAAAATAAATTTTGAAACTAAGAAAAGAAATAATAAAAGTATCCATAATTTAAAACACTGTTTTTTAACTTTTTAAATCAATATATATATGCATAAAAAGCAGTTGATTTAAATCAATGATTTTTTTTACAAAAATCACTTGATTTCAATCATCAGGATTGAAATAGTGATTAAAATCAACAAATCCTGAAATTTACTGGACCATCTTATAAAGAATTAGTTCATTATCATAATGAAAACAAATTAAAATGACAGTGCAAATTAGTTTTGTTTGATCTAATGGGGGAAAAAAATTCTTAAACAGACTGTCAAATGAACAGAATAAAAAAAAAAAAAAAAAATAAGTAAAAAAAGATCTTTTAGCAGAAACCAACATCTTGGAAATCAATTATCACAGAAGCAATAATTAAACAATCAATAATTTTTAACAAATTAAAGAAATAATATTTTTTCCCTACTGCTAGCAGAAAAAAAAGAAGATGGTAGTATAAAACCCAGGAAACATGAGGGGAAATTAAAATAGTGCAAGAAAATTAATAAATATGTTGTTTGTTCATTTGAAAACCTGCAGATTTTTTTGGCACTCAATAATGTATTTTTTTGCTTTTAGCATGCAAACTATAACAGGGTGCGTTGCCAAATCTTTAAACTAAAACTAAGCACCTTTTAAGTACTTTTCAAGCATTAAAAAATATTTTTTAATAGTATACATACATTAACAAAATGCAAACTAATTTTCAAAGACTTCGTATGATCAAGATAAAATAACTAGTTTCTGACAAAGAACTCTTTTCTTGATTATATCAGACATCATAAAATGATCAAGAGATTTTTCGGTTCGATAACAGAAGGTGGAAAAATGAAGCCTGAAATTGAGATTATGTGGCAAAATGCAAGAGCTGCACATGAGAGTGCAATAATCTCACCGAACTCAGCCCAGTAGACGCACATGCAAACTCGCAAGTATTTCATCAAACATGTAAAATGATTGCTGCTTTCATACACTATGGACCAACGCTACTCCGAAATGGATTGTGAAAACGTTAAATAGAACGAAATTGAATGTGAAAAGCATGCTTTAGCATAATATGTGGCAAAAAACAACACGGTAAAGAAAAAAAAGCACTTTTTACATACACCCCATGAAAAAAGCACTTTCAAGGGTTTTTAAAATACGAAAATCGAAAATAAGCACCTTTAAGTACTTTTTAGGAATGCTATGCACCATGTTAAAACCTGCAAATTTCTGAAATCTTTAGCACTCAATACAGTACTTTTTTGATCTCAGCATGCAAACTGTAAGTTTATATTAATTTAACTAACTATTATAATATGCACCAATAAAAAGAAAAAAATTTTTCAAGGTAAAAGGAATGAAAAACTCACCCCGAAGGTGGAGCATGGCGTTGAGTAGCAAGGTACTGTCCACACTCGTACATGTCGTTATCGATATTGTCACTGAATCCAGCAACATTTTCTTCCCTCTCCAAAGCAACTTTAACAAGTTGCGGCAGAATTTCCGGTGCTTGCTGCCGATGAATGGATTTCTTTCCAGGTAAAGAATTTATTAGTTTATGATTCCTAGAATTTACAAATTTCTTATTTTTTCCCTCGATATCCTTCGAGGGAGAAACACACTTCATAGCAGGGTTCTCCACACTTTTGTCCTCGGAAAGTTCAGCTTTTGTCATTCTTTTATTCATGATGCGTTGCTTTTTATTTGCCACTAGTCTGGCTCTGTTTCTCCTAATTGTTTTTTGACTCCAAATATTGCACAATTTATTGCACTCTCGGCCCAAATCCTCAGAGTTCTCCATCAGCGGGGGTCTACCTATCTCGGCGGGATCCTCTGAGCAATCCCCGGCGTCCATATCGCTGTGACGAACACGGGTGGTCGAACGTGACCGGGACACACCGGATGCCACTTCCTGCCGTTCTGATGCCTGTGGCATGGCTTGTTTGCACTGCTCAATATCACAAGGACTACTAGGTGGACTGTCGCCGCTGTCTTCAATGCTGCTTTGAGGGTGATCACTTACTTGAGAAGTCATCTAGTAAGACACATGTAAAACATTTAAAGCATTACCTTTTTTCAAACAAGGATAAATACAGTTTATAATATCTATAATGAAATAATTAGAAATACAATAGCATAGCTGACACCATGGATAGGAAAAAATCCAGTAGATTTTACGAAATAATATAAATTTCATGATAATTGTTGCATAATGTACTAAATATTTCGCTCATAGGGAATTTTCGGGTCATCAAAATAGAAAAACTGCAATATTATCCAGCTATGGTTAAACATACTTGAAATGTTATGCATTATGTTTACTCATAATTTCGAATATTAATAGGCATTTAATTCATCAATGATAGTTAAAAGATTTTTTTAAAAAAGAGGTTCTGAAGAAAAGTAAACTGAACCTTTTACAAAAGAAATTTTTTTTAAAACTGATTTCTATAATGAGGTTCGCTTCATTATGTATTAGTAATACCTAGGGCTGCAAGTTTGTTGCAGGAAAAAAAACCACTAACTCGAGGAAAAATCGCGGGAAATTTTGAAAATTACACAAATTCTAAAACTAAAAAAATTTATTATATAAATGATGCAAAACACAGAAATTGCGCAAATAATAAAAAAAGCGTAAAAATACACAACAAAAGTATTTCTTTGAATTCCAAGCAGTATTAATATTTTTATTTAAATGAACAGAATTTTGGTACAAAGTATTGTACATTGTCAGATTATTCTCATTTATGCTTCGTCTTTCATAACTTAATACTTTTTATATTTAGAAAACGATGTTTCTGCGTCAATGCTGCTCTTAGGCACCGACAAACTTCGAATTGCCACTTTTGGAGCGTTCGGTCTTTGATTTCCAAAACTCGATAAATTTTCCTTCACCAACGCACAATTCCTTGACTGTTGCTTTGTAAGAAGTAATTGCCGTAAAAACTCAAACATTCTACATTCAAACTACTAGTTATAAGTCCCTAATAATTACTAGTCCCCCCCTTCATCTAAGAAACTGATCCATATTTAAGAAATCACAAGAAGCCGCCTAGGAAAAATTAACTGGACATGTAGAAAGACAGTAGAAATTTCATTGCCCAGTGCAATAGCATGCATAACAATTTCTCTGTCAAAGATTTGATTTATAACATTTTCCTTCCTTTGTGATTCCAATTTCTTTTGTACTCTTACTGATTTCAGGAATGTAATTACCCTCCCTAAGTGTAGAAAGACCACCTTACTTGACAAGATTGTGATTATTCTTACCTCTGAACTATTTTCATGTTACTTTGCTATTGATTCACTCCCCTAAATATCTAATCAATTTTACGTGTTCAATTTAAGGTTCAGGAAAATAAAAAATTCTGTTTTATAAAAATAATAATAAAAAAAAAGAATCAAATTTTAAGCAATTTTTGCGCAAGTCAAGACATATTGAGAAATTCGCGGATTTTAGGAAAAAAGATGACAATTTCGCGGAAATTCGTGCCACGACAGACCTGCAGTTCTAGTAATACCTATTTAAATATTCAAGCAATAATCTATACAAAAATTTTATTCCAAATGGGATTTTTTAAGGAAATTTACTCAATTTTAGGGAATTTGCAAAAATCTAAATAAACCAATAGAATTTTAATTAAACCAGAAGTCCAGGAGAAACTGGAAAAATCCTGTAGAGTTGGCAGCTATGCAGTAGCTATACTGTGAGTGAAATCTCTTTCACAATAATTAGAAACTTTAAGTATATAGGAAGAGTGAATTCAGATAAACCCAGAATAAACCATGTTATAAATTGTGGAAGAACAAAAATTCTAAATATCAAAACGCAAACAAATTATGATAGAATTACTACTCAAGATTGCATATTGAGAAGTAATTCTGCCACAATTTATTTGCATCTTCATAGTTTGAAAGGGGTAAGAAAAAAAAATCAGCGCTTGTGAAACTTTATACAGCTAACTCTGGTTTTAACTGAACACACTTTGTTCATAATTTAAATTTAAAATGGAACAGAATTTGTCACGAAAAGTTTCTCAAGTGGTAAAGCATCCTCTTAATCAGGAGATATCAAGGCCTCACTCCAGTCTTGAAAATGGTATGTTGCATTTCAGAATGAACTCAAACAAATTGAAACATACACTTGAACCTTATTTAGCTAATTAAAATCAAAGATACTTTTATATAGGTCTGCAAGCACATTATTAAAAATTGTATTTAAGCTCTATATAAAGGGGTTGAAAGTGTGAATACAGGATAAGAGAATTTCACTTTAGTTACACCTTTATGAATACATTCATTACAAAAGCAACTCCTAATAATTTGTTTTTAATTACCTTTTGATAGGCACATTTGTTTAAAAAGCTTCATGTGATACGGCAAAATAATATTTCATATATATATAAAAAATAATAAATTTAATAATAAATTTAACCACATATAATCATTCATATAATAAATTTGACCACATCTAAGACAAATTTATTTAAGAAATAATTGGAACAGGTAGATCAATTTTTAACGTAAACCACATTGTCTACTTTATCATCATAGACTCTGGCCTTCTCTAGATCACTTCTTTAAGTTTTAAACAAATACCAAATTGATTAATGCTTTTTTTTATTAATGTTATAGCAAGTGGTTTATGGTTGAAAATCTTATGTGTTGTGCTAATTGTACCTGAATAGTAAATAGTTTCTGCATAGCTTATTCTGTTTAACTTCATAAATTTATTACTATTATATCCACATAAGTTTCGTAAATCTTTGTATTTGTTCTTCTTTAGAGACTGCACTCTCTGCCGAAAAAGACTTGTAAGATCCTTTTTTCTAGATTAATTACCCATTATATTTAAGTTTAAGAACCATAGCTGCCAACTTGGATAGGAAAAAATCCAGCAGATTTTACGAAATATTAATTTCCTGACAACTATTGCAATATACTCTAAATATTTTACATATAGGGAATTTTATTGCAATCTAAATACAAAAAGTTTATTACACTAAACACTATAAATAATCTGCAATATTTTCCATTATGTTTAGCTCATAATTTCGAATAGTAATAAACAAGCAATTTATTGCTAGTTGAAAGTTTTTTTTAATTAGTTTAGAAAGGGAATTCAGAATAAAAATAAATTGAAAATAAAATAAAATAATAATAAAAATAAACTAAAAATAAAAATTAATAAATGCTTACTATAAATGAGGCTTGTTTCACCATGTATTAGTAGTATTTGTTTAAATATTCAAGCAAGCAATAAATTGTGTAAAAATTCTGTTTCAAAAGGTTTTTTTCTTTTTAAAAGGAAACTTACTCAGATTTAGGGAATTTACTAAAGTATGCAAAAACCAGGACCATGTGAAACTGGCAGCTATGAAGACTGGTCATTTTTCTATATTTATAGAAGCACATCCAGAGCTCGATTAAATATTAATAATAATTAGGAGAATATTTCAAGATTTAATATTTTATTACTGACCTCATTAACAACACGAACATGTCTGATATCACTACTCTCATCTTCACTATTGCTTGCTTCGATACTTACACTCCTTTCACTACTACTAGGCTCACGTTTCCTTGTTAAATCTCCACTATTTACACCTAAAAACAGATAAAACCAGAATTAAGCTTTAAATAAAATTATTTTCAGAAAAAACTTTAATGGATATAAAAGTTTGCTAAGATTTTAGCACCAAATATTTATGACTTTTCATCACTACAATTATTGTGGATCCAGAAAAAGCAATGAGCTTCTGAAAATTTAAATGTAAGCTAGATACAGGGTGCAGCGGCTGTTGATAAAATGCAAACTAATTTTTCAAAGACTTTACGTGATCATGATAAAACAGCTAGTTTCTGACAAAGAACTCTTTTCTTGATTATATTAGCCATTATAAAATGATCCAAGAGATTATTTGGTACAATATCAGAGAGTGGAAAATGAAGCCTGAAATGGAGAATATCTTGCAAAATGCAGCAGAGTTGCACATCCGAGTGCAATAATCCTACAGAACCTAGCTCAGTTTACGTGCATGCTGACTCTTAATTATTTCATCAAACATGTAAAATGATTGGTGCTTTTATGCTACAGACATAATATAAGCAAAAATGGATTGCGGTTAATTGCTAAAACTTTGAATATAACGTGAAAAGTATGCTTTTGCAAAATACATGGTAAAGAATAAAATTATCATTTTCGAAAGGGGAAAATTAAGCACTTTTTAAAAACACGCAATAAATATAGCACCTATAAGGACTTTAAAAAAAAGAAAATTGAAAAGAAGTACCTTAGCACCTTTCATAAAAGTTATGCACCATGTTTAATATTCACATTCCTTTTTGAAACAAAAAGATTATCTTTACTGTTAAAAACATTTCATATTCCTAAATGTGATTTAAGACCACAAGTAAAAATGAAAACTGATTTTGAGGCAAATATATTACAGAACAGCCTGCATGTAACTCACCCATATGTAATGATCCCTTTACAAGAACTGAGAATGGACTATTGGCGTTTTGATGATCTCTCAATTCTGATGCCATCGTAGAAGATGAACTATTTCCATGCAACCATATAAATTTGATTAGAGCAGAAGCAAGAAGAAGTGTCTGAAACAAAAAATTTTTATATTTCATTACATAAATCATCTCAATTGCTCATTTTCATTAAAACTATGTCAGTTGGGCAAAAAGTTATGTACATTTTGCAGATAAAAATATGAACACAAATATTTCAAGAAAAAAAATTCCTTCATTTACACACTAATTATGAAATTATTAAATCCAAGATAGCAAGAGAGATGTTACTGTGGAGGATTTGCTATATTTTTCATGCATTAAAAAAAAAGAGTAAATGAAAAAAAAGGTGGTAAAAACATTGAAAAAATATTATTACAAGTTCTTACATTTAGCTACTAGGCATGCATGACATATTACGTTGTGGGCCGATTTTGAAAAAAATTTTCTTTTCTATTAATAAAATGTTTAATTTATAAGAGCATATATTAAAAAAATTAATACTAAAAAGTTGAATTAGAGTTATTATAGTAGTTTTCTTAACTATGTCATGTTAAATTAAGCTCTATTTTAAATAAAAACAGGCCATACTAATATCTAAGCACCTTAAATCATTCTACCTTTTTTCTATAGGCTTAACTTAATTCATTCTTAACATTATTATCTATTATTACAGTAGAGTGCCGATTATCCGAACCCTTATTATCCGAACTATGTTCGAATTCGCTTTTTTTCGTCTCTTTTTTAAATTTAGATTTTTTTTAAACTTATCGACAATTTTTCTAAATTTAGAGGAACAGATAATATCCACAACATCTGAAGACCATATTTAATTTACAACCTTTTTCAGCAGTTTTCTTATAGTAGCCATAAATACATGTATTGTTATACAGTTAAACCTACAAACCTAATAAAATCGCAATTTTAAAAATGCTTAAATACAAAACGCGATATTGGATTTTTAAATCTCGTAAATAAGAATCATAATATACGAAATTTAAATAGCGTAAATAAGAATCACAATGCGCAACTTTTAAATCAAGTAAATACGAAAGAGTCTGGAGTAGGGATTTCTAAAAGGCTTGTTTGCATTGTTTTTGTTTAGACATAATAAATAAAAATTTACAAGATTAATTGAATGAGCAAATAAATATTTTTATCGCAAATCCACCTCATATTTTTTCCCGTTTGCTTTCACGCCAAAAAAAAAGAAGCAGCAACGTCAGAATTACGAAAATATGAGCTATCAGGAGAGGGATAAAAAAATGGAAAATCTTATTTTCTGTGAGTAAAATCGGAGAAAATAGCTAAAATAAGTAAAAGGTGGAAGGATTAGCAGCTAGGATGTAGTCTGAATTTTCTGTTTATCTTTGAAAATCGTAAATAAATATAATTGTTTTATTTTTCAATGACTGAATTTTCACAAAAAAGCGAGATATTAATTTAAAAAAAAAACTTTTAGAGAATTGGAGTTTTTGATTTAAAAAAAAGGCTGAAATTCGAGAGACAAAACCGAAAATCCTCTAAAAAGCGGAAAAATCTCGTCCCTGATTATAAAAGTCAACCAGTTTTATCCCAAGGAATTGATTTTTAGGGAAACATCAGAGGGAAGAATGAGGACTTCAATACTTTCGCTCGGCGGAAAATTAAATTCCTTCAGCAGAAATTTTTTTTCGCAGAAATTAGCGGATGAAATGGAAAAATCTAAAGAAGAAAAAAAAAAAAAAAAACGGAAATCCGAGAATTCCCGGAAGAATCACATCCCTGTTATTGGGTAACGTTTTACAAAAAATATTGAAACAGTTTATGAAAAACATATCGAAAATGGGAAGTAACTTAACCATTTTGAAATTATTACTAAACAGCAAATGTGTTACATTTAATTTTATGATGAGCTTTACATAATATTACTAAACAATCTGGCAAAAAACATGAACTAATTTTAAGGCAATCAAAAGTTGAATGAAAAGAAGAAACAGTATATTAAGTTGCAATGTTAACTGAATAAAATGATTATTAAAATCCAAGTTTGAATTTTATTCTATCAGAGAATAATAACAAAAAGTTTGGATCTTTTAATTGAGTAGATAAAAATTTTTATGTAACAATCTGCTTATCCTTAAAAAGTAAAAGCGTAACAATCTAAGACTTTAAAAAAAAATTACATTGTAATAAAACAAGCTATAAATAATAAACAAAGATTTGACTTTCTTGCTAGAAGCAAATCATGCATTCTTATTTAGTACTCAGGAATGAAAACTTAAAAGTATTTCTGAAATTAAAGACTTTTAAAAACCTTGTACAAAAATAAAGTACTTCTAGGGGCCCTTATTTTCCAAAATAAAAATTAAGCAGTTTTTAAGAACTTATCAGGATCGTGGGAACCCTGTATTAAGTTCACGGTCGTGGTCGCTTTTGTGTTGCCTTTAGTAGTCGAGTGATTACGTAGTGTGTGATCAAAATTAAGTAGCAACAGCGCAAGGAGGTGGATAATGTCGCAGTCACGAGCAGTAAGTCAACTGTTTAATGTGGATCATCTATCGAAGTGGGCGTTACTGTCAAGGTAGAAGTCACAAGTAGTAAGTCAACTGTTTAATGTGGACCATCTATCGAAGTGGGCGTTACTGTCAAGGTAGGTGTGTTCACATCATGTCCGGGTCACCAATGTCTGCCTGATTGAGCAACTCTTTGAATTGAGTCATTTTGAATTAGCCTAAAGACATACTAATTGAGTGTAATAAATCTCAGACTGAGAGTAAAATAATGGAGACTTTTCCAATTTGCCTGATGTATTACAAAATGACAGATTTTTCAGTTAGCTCAAGATATAAAAAATAACAAATTTAATTAGCAAACATTTAATTAATGACAGAGCTATGTCAAACTATTATAATTATAGATTTAGAAACACATTATTTTAAAAGTTATGCGAAAAAACAATGAAATATTTCAAATTCAAGGAGTATAGAGCAAAAAGCAGTTTATTATTGGTGTTTTCTTAATGTCAGCTAAAATTTTACCTAAAGAAATAAAATGCAGAGTACCTGATCTGTTTGTTCCTTTGTTTCAATATTGCACAGTAATTTGTATAAATGGAGAACAGGAGAAACTTCCAAATTTTTGATGAGAGGAGGTAACAAATCAAGAACTTGCCGAGAACAGTGTTTCAACTGAGCAGCACACCAAATTGTATCGATGTGTTCATTAATTATGCGTCCTTCCATCACCAGAAAATTTAAAATAATGTGGCTCTGTTTTATTAACTATAACAAAGATAAATAGAAATACTTTAACTCATAATAAAAACACAGCTACGTCAAAATCAATGCCTTAAAGCTCAATTAATAATAGGCATAGCTGCTAACATGGATAATATTAAAAAATCCAGTAAATTTTATGAAACAATATAAATTTTATAATAATTGTTGCAAAAGGTACTAAATATTTTATGTATAGGGAATTTCAGGGATTTTTATACTCATCAAAATAGAAAAACTTCAATATTTTCCCGTTATGATTAACATATAAATGAACTTGAAATGTTATGTATTATGTTTATTTGTAATTCTGAACAGTAATAGGCATTTAATTCATCAAAGATAGTTAACTGATTTCTATAAATGGGGACCGTGTCATTATGTATTAGTCACACTTACTTAAATATTCAACCAAGCAAAAATTTATTTCAATAGGATTTTTTAAAGGAAACTTACTAAATTTTAAGGACTTTTCTAAAATGTACAAAAATCAGAAGACTTTCTATTAAACCGGGAGAAACTGGCCAAATCGAGTAGAGTTGGCAGCTACGAATAAGCTTTTTATAATCTCAAACTGAAAACACAATGAATATGCTGCTTAAAACATTTTTGTACAAAAGCAATTCAAGTAATTGTAAAACCCTCACTTTATTTCAAAATTCAATGATTGCTGATTATGACAGATCTCTTTTAAAGTAACAGGAAAAAAATATGGGTAATTAATGATAACAAAACTCTCTCCCTCAAAATTTTTTATTCATTTGCAGAAATTAATAAATAAATGCATGACCCCTGAATTCACCACCATAAAAATTTAATAACATAAAATTGAGTTCCTTTTTCTCACAAAATGAAAAGGGAAATCTTGCTAATGTCTGAATCATGTATACAATTAGAGGACAATCCGTTAATTAGAACTATCAAATCACCATATTCACGATCATCATAATATAAAATATAATGGGTCAGAAAAATAAATCTTTCGATACCATACAAGAATTCTTTTAAGATTCGCATTGGTATTCATAGAAAACAAAAACTAGGCACACACAAATATCAAAACAAAAGGCAAAAATCAGGGAAAATACTCCTTAGAAATTCTTTAAAAAATTATTTTATTCATCAATTGAAATAAATATCAAATAAAATTTAAAGAAAAAAAGAATCAATGGAAAAATTATTTATCCATTTGATATACTGCTCTTTTAATTTAAAAATATGAATAGGATCTTAAAGTGATTGTGCCGAATTCCATATAAATCCTAAAAGATTTTAAATTCTAGAAAATTAAATAAAAAATCTAAAATAAATGTTGGTATAAACACTACTTGAAAAAACATTTATATTATTCACTATACATGATCTTTTTAAAAAGTACTCTACCAGACGCGATAGTGAGCTCAACTCAAAAAGCCTAAAGATTTCTTGAGTAAAATCATTAATGACCCATTTTAAAAAAATAAAATTTGTTTATAAATTTAAATCATTAATATTTTCAAAACATGAAATTCTAAATAAATTATATACAGCATAATTTAAATGAATAATAATGTATAAGTTTACTTTTATTTCTAATCACATTTATTTTTCTACCAAAAAAAATTTTTACAAATGAAAGAGATGCCAAGTATAAACTCTAGTTCTAATATTTTTCAATAAAATATACAAGAAATTTTATACATAAATGTGATCAATGATTTTTTGAAACTTCTGAACCTTGGATTTCCAGATACTTACAGATCGCGATGGCGAAAAATACGGTAATCCGGATTTTTTCAAAAGCAAAGTGTCATCTCTGTAGCTTTTAGACCCGGAAGAATGATACATAAAACCCGGAATACTATCACCCCTTGATCATTATTATATAAAAGATAATCGGTCAAAAAAACCAAATATTTCAATACCATACAACAATTCTTTTAAAATTCACATTGGTATTCATAGAAAATAAAAAATTCTGAGCACACACAAATATCAGAACAAACGTCAAAAAATAAGAATAAAATATTTTTTATTTTACTATTCATTTAAAAAATTCTTAAAAATTATTTTATTCATTATTTGAAATAAATATTATTCGAAATAAGCAATACTTGAAATAAAATTTAAAGAAAAAGGAATCAATGGAAAAATTATTTATCTATGATATACTGCTCTTTTAATTTAAAAATATTAATAGGATCCCCTTAAAGGGATCATGCGAACAAATTCCTTACAAATCCTTAAAGATTTTAAATTCTAGAAAATTAAATAAAAAATCTAAAATAAATGCTGGTACAAACAATATTTTAAACACAAATTTTATATTATTCATTTTAGTGAACGTGACATGATTCATACATGATCTTTGTAAATTTAGCCTATTGAAGTTTTAGTAATTTTTAAAAATCTTTTGAATCAAATAAAAGTAACTGCTAAAATGAATTAAAAAATATGATCCCAAGACAACTCACCTCAACATGAAGATTTGGACCAAATATACATTCAATAATTTTATTTTCTAAAAGCTAGTTAGCTAAAGAACTTCCAATATTTTCAGCATCACTTAAGCTTTCATTTTGACAAAGTTCATTAAACATGTTGATATGGTTCAGTAAAAAAGACTATAATTAGAAAATATAAAAAGTTTTTATAGATTAGTAACAAAAGATAGCTTAAAATTAGAAGCATTTATAAAATTTTTTAACAAAAATATTGGTTATTTTACTTTCTTTGACAGATGTCTAAAAATTCCAGACAGTCTGAACACACACAAAAAACAAAAAAAAAAAATCCAAACTGATAACAAAGACTTATGTAAAATTTAGGATAAAAGTAAAAAGGTTTAACACTGCCTTCTATTTCATAACATATCGGCCCTATAAATATTGAATTCTTGCAGACCCATGCTTGCAGGTATCCTGAATTCTCCGAACCCCCGCCCAATGAAGTGTACAACAGTTTTCATAAAAACAGGGATAACTGTTAGCCGAACCCAAATATCCGGAAAATTTTCTTGAGTAAAATCATTAATGATGCATTTCAAAAAAATTAATGTATTTATAAATTTAAATCATTGATATTTTCAAAACATGAAATTCTAAATCAATTATATGCAGCATTATTTAAAGGAAAAATTATGTTTAAGTTTACTTTTATCTCTAATCACATTTATTATTCTACCAGAAAAAATATTTACAAATGAAAGAGATGCCAAGTATAAATTCTAGTTCTAATACTTTTAAATAAAATATACAAGACTTTTTATACATAAATGTGATCGATGATTTCTTGAAACTTTAACAAAAAATCTGAACTTGTTCTGGTTCACAATCATCTCGATTTAACTTTATATAACTTAATTAAAAATCTTCAATTACTTTTAATATTTTTTGGAGTAATAATTCTAGGACCCTCTCCACTTGTTCTAAAACTTTTATAAAGTGTGCAACAATTTTCATTAAAAAAAAAGCACAAAAACTACTTTAAATTTTAATAAATTTGCCCAAAAATGCTACATTTCTATTTTCTGTATAACTTAATTAAAATTCCTCAAATACTTTTAATTTTTTATTTTGTAGGAATAATTCTTGGGCCCTCTCCACTTGTTCTAAAAACTTTTTGATTTCATGAATTTCAAAAAAAAAAAAAAAAAAAAAAAAAAAAAAAAAAACTGACTGTTAGGGACATCACTTACACAAATGTCATAGAGAGAAATTAGTTTACATATTGCATGAATTATTTTTTAAAAAAAAGTTTTTTAAAAAAAAGTTTTTTAATTCCAATTCAAAAGATTATAAAATTTTCAAAAACATTCAAGTTTCAAAGATTGAAACTTTTAATTTTTCTGAAAAATGCAAATTCATTTGTTGCGGATGAAACATCTAGTGTAACGGATGTAAAACTCTAAGAATTTTGAATTATGGATTAGTTTTCACAAAATGGAAACCATAAATAAAAGATTACAAAAAGAAAATGAATTATACCTAAGAGCAAATTATTTTATGAACGAATTTGATAAACAAGAGAAAAATGCATTAACAAAGTTTTGAATAAAACAAATACTTCTTATACACTTCTCTTAACAAAGAAATGTCTAGTAAGAACTTCGTTTTTCGATCTTGTTTGCGATTAAATAAGTAATAAATATTCATCATAATTATTAATGGCTCGACAGCCCAGCGTGGGTCTTGGCCTTCTCAAGAAGTTTTTTTTCCATGATAACCTTTTTTCTGCTAAAATTTTACAGTAATAAATATTACTCATTGTTATAAATATTACTCAAATTTAAATTGTGATGTAAGATATTTATTAAGGGCTGTCATTTGACATTTGATTTTTGCTTTCATATAAGTAAAGATATTGCTCTGTATTTATGTAACCACATTCAAAAAATAAAATTTTTACAAGGTTTACAACACTCTTATGTCCTAAATTTAATTTAATGAGAATTAAATTAAATTTAGGACAGTTTCAAGGAATAATATATCCCATAAATATCACAATTATTACAATAATAATAAAATAATAGTAAATATTTTTCTTTCTTTAAAGTCAAAATCTTATACTTCGTAAAAAATTTTAGAACAAAAAATTTCGTTAACTTTTATAGTCTTTAATTTTTTACTAAAGATAAAATTATGTACTTCTTGTCACTCTGAAGCTTTTCTGTTGCCAGACTTAAATATTTAATCAACATCATGGGTAGAAATTAAGGTCAGTGGTATTATAGTCGGTTCTAACATCAAATACTTATTACAGTCAACTATATGCTCTAACAGGGTGGCCACTCAAATCAGATTTCAAATTTCCCTGATATTTCCAGGTTTTCGAGGTAAAAATTTTAAAATTTCCAGGTCCATGTTTTTTGCTTATAAAGTATAGGACATGTACAAGAAAAATGTCGTTATTATAAAATATTTCATTCAAAAAGTCATTTTTTTAACATATCTTGAAAAAAAATTTTTTTTTTGACAAGATTTTGTTTTTTAATGTTTTGGTACAACATTAATTTTTAAAAAAATTGAGACACGTGGAGAAAATAATATGCTTAGCTTGTAGGATATATAGCTTTTATTGAATAAATTTTTTTTAATGTTTTACTTTAAGTAGTATTTGCTCAAAGTGAACCTACAAAATGGCAAGAACAGAATGACCAATAAAACCTTGTTTAAGTATTGTTTAATATATTTTCATTAAGTAAAGGAAAACCGTTTCAGGTGATTATATATCAATAAATTTTTATAATTACTGTGGCTCCCAAAAGTGTTCCCTTAGTTATAACTTTTATTGAAATAGGAAATAAAAATTCATTTATTATAATGAATACTTAACAATGGGTATTTGATAATAAAAAGTGTAATCTATTATTAGCAAAACTGCATGGAATATTTTAAAAACAAAGCAAAAGTTAATTTTTAAGATATCAATAATCAAATAGCAACAAACATTTTACCCGACGAAAACCATCGGTCAGTTAAATTTTTTCGGATTTCAGAATTAAAATTATCTTAAATTGCTTTAATTTTTTTATTTAATTATTATTCATTTAATTTTTTATTTATTTTTTTGCAATTTAGTATCAAATTTACGATAGCAAAATTATATTTTAATTTTTGCTTACTAACTTCGTAATATTTTATTATTTGAAAACAGCTCGTGGTCCTAATAAAACAATAGACCAAATTTGATTATTTGTCATCATAAGAGGTATGCACTGTGCAATATATGATAAAATGCATTAAAGGAGGACTTCATATCAGAGATTAAAATTATAAAATTTGTGGAAAAATTCATAAATTCGCAATAGAGTGATGCAAAAATTTCTGTAAAATTTTTTAAAAAATATTCTGAACAAATTTCTCCCGACAAAAAAAAAAACTAGTTTATATTTACAAACTTATAAAAGCTATAGTAGATGCGAAAGGAAACTACTAAATGTTAATTTAATGAAAAATTAGAATATTTACAATAACAGATTTTTTTTTTTGAAAGTGGACAATGGCTTTTGTGGGATAAAGTTTTTGTCACTTTTTGATGATTGATTTCTTCAAAATAAACTCTTCCTTTGTTTTTAAAATATTCCATACAGTTTTGTTAAGATTAGAATACATTTTTTATTATTAAATAATCATTCTGAAATATTCATTTTAATTAATGGATAGTCTTATTTCATTGAAAGTCATAAGTGTACGAACACTTTTGTTTGTGAGTCACTGTAATTACATTTCAATATAAGCTGTACTGTATACTACATTATACTGTATTTTATCTTACCAGTATTTTAAAAAAATTCATTGATAACATTTTCTTTAAACCAATATCTCAAGACAAATTTTTAAATAATGTTGTTCTGAATTAGCATTTTTATTTCCAGAGATTCAAAATACAAAAATAAATGTCACAAATACAAAATTGTCTAATTTTCTGTTCTATACTCTAAAGAAAAAAAATAGATAAAATTCCTTAAATTTTACACATTTATTATTTTTTTCCTCACTTGAAATTAAAACATTTAAAGAATTCTAATCTAAACACACAGTTTTTTAGTTTAGTATGGTTAATTGTTTATATTTTAACAACAAGAATCTTGTACAGCACAGAACTAAAACACATAAGTTTCGTTTTCCTTCTTCCGACTAAACACATATGAATAAAAAAAATTATATTTTATGTTTATACATCATTTTTTATGATTCCTATACATTTCTTAGTCTTTGTCAGCTTTTTACTGATAACTATACAATTCGAATTTTGAATTAAAAATCAAATATTTATCAACAAGCAGTAAAATTAAATATTAATATATAGTTAGTTCTAAAAAAATCTTTCTTTTTTAAATTAAAATATGTCATAAAGGTAAAAATGAAATAGAAAAAATTAGCATTAATGCAACAATTTGTAGACAAACATTGATGTTAGCAATTGTAAAAAAACTGATTTGTTGGTTTGGTGAAAAAAAATAATTTACAGATTTCTTTGAATGGGAGTACAAAAGCTTTCAGAGAAAGAGTGCAATATAAAATCTATTATTAATTATACCCAACTAATTTTTGGATATTTTTATAAAGTTAAAAATGCAAAAACATTTTGACTCATTTTGTCAAAATAGAAAAAAATTACCACTAAAGCATCGAAACAAACTTGAGCCATAAATGGCTCAGGTTTGCCCACGGACAGAATTTAAAAATAGAAGCAAATATCCTAACCCCTTCTTCCACGTCCACCACAATCTTTGCGTTTCCTGAATTGCCAGTCGCATAGTCTCCATAGATATCAAAGATTTCTAAATTTGTTTAGCAACTATGGGAGAATTTTATGTGGCATTCTAGTTTAACAGGGTTAAAAAAGAATAAATTTTGATGCAAGCAAAGTATAGCTAAGTTGATAACATTTTAACTGTTTGGAGACACATTTCCGTCTAAAAAATGTGGGTATGTGATGAAATAATTTAAATTAAGAAAATTAGTAAATAATTTAAATAAGTGAAATTAAAAAAAATATCTAAGAAAAAAAATTCCAGCTTTTCTTTAAAATTCCCTGATTTTTCCAGTATAAAAAAATTCCCTGATAATTTCAGGTTTTCAAGGTGGGTGGCCACCCTGTCTAATGAGGTGAAAGGGTAGGTTGGATAACAAAATCTGGGTGGCCACTCAAATCAGGTTTCAGATTTCCCTGATTTTTCCAGATATAAATCTTAAAATTTTTAGATCAGTCCGAAATTTTTTCTCATTAAGTGTAGGATGGGTACCAAAAAAATGTCAATATTATTAAGTATTTTATTAAAAATGCTAGTTTTTAATATATTATCTTAAAAAAATAATTAGAATATATATATCCTAATTATACTATTACTGTGGTTGAATGAATTGCGAAAACATTGAATGGAGCGAGAATGGAACACTTTTTGCACAATTCGTGGCAAAAACCGACATAATAATAATAAAATAATTTGGAAAAGGGAACATTAAGGAAATTTTAAAAATACCCAATGAAAAAAGCACCTTGAAAAGGCTTTTAAAAAACTAAAAAAAGAAAAAAAAAAGCACCTTTAAGTATTTTTTAAAGACACTATGCACCCTGTTATCTCAAAATGTGTTTTTATATAGGGAGAAAAGTTAGAAACAGAATACATACATTAATTTGAGCAATCCCAGCAAGTCTCATGGTCAAAGTGCAGCAGTTAAAATACTTGAAAGCAAGGTCCATGCCTTCCTTGTCAAAAGTAGTATGGTTATCCAGAGGATCTTTCACTGTAGCCCACATAAATTCAAATAAATTACGTTTGCCAGCTGCTCTTAAATGACTATCTTTGATTTGACATAAATATCTGTAAAATAATGGTGTGAAAAGATTACATTTTGGGAAGCAAAGGCAATAATCATAGTAAGATAAGAACATAAAATATCTGTGCAGACAATTCAAAAGTAGCTGCAAACTCATAATATTTTTGATAATAGAATAATTTTAATAAATGTACGTAAGCAGTTAACTATTTCATATTTTTATTTATTCTTGACAAAATATATATATGTATTCATGCAAATTAATATTAGTAGTTATACATAGAACTACATTCATATAAAATAATTATCATAATAAGTGATATTAGTAATTTTGCTCCAAACGAAAAAACATTAAAAGATTTCCTACTTTCACTGAAATTGTCCATTTCCGTTGTAAAGCGATAGTCAAGTTGAGTTGTACAAAATTGTAATATCGACTGTTAATGGTTGCAGGCTTGACTGCTAATCCTTGGACTAAAGTGGCAGTTACATCTTTTCTCTTTGGAAACAGCATGCGTACAACTGAATGCAGACTTTCTTCTACCTTGCATAAATCATGGTTATGCCGTCTGCATCATATTCCCTTCCACTGCAAACTTTTTTTTGAGTATGCGGATACTTTTTTCTTAATATTACAATTAATAGTGAAAAAGTAATTGCAAAATTGGGGAATCACCACCAATATATTCATGCACATCGTGTGTCTATATCTAACCATGGCAATAATAGAACTCAGAGAATAGTAAAATAATATTAACATATAGAAAAAGAAATTTCTTTTAATTTGACAACATACAATTATAGTAGTTGACCATAGATATTACAGAGAAACACTGTGAATAGCTCGGAAACGTATATTTTAAATGTTATCTTTAAAATAATTTTTAGTAACCAGAGTATAAATAAATACAAATGTGTTCTAACAACAGATTGTATTGAAAAACAAGGACTTTTTTTAAAGGAAAAAAAGATATTTTATGAGGTACATTTTTTTTTATGCTGTTTAGCTTGAAGTAGTAAAAACTGGGCAAGTGGCAACAAAAAAAAAATTCTGCTTTAGCTTGTAAATTGTTATACAACCTCTCTACTGATTATGTTATCATTCACTCAAAAAACTTCAGAAAATTCTGTGAAATTCACTGAAAAATCACATGCCTTGCATATAGTTTTTTAGATCCAGAAGGATAAGAAAAACCTGAAATACAATCATCCCTGAATTAAGACCAAACAAAATTATAGACAATATTACGTAAAACATTACAGTAGGATTGTATTAAAATTTTAAAGAAAAAGTACATTTATGTGCATTCAAAGAGCGTTATCTAATCTTCGCAATGTTTATGTACAAAACAATGTGAAAAAAATAAATGAAAATTTACACATTTGTTTCGCTTACTTGGCACCGAAAATGCAAGTATTTTGTCATCTAGATTGGAAACATTACAGTTATCTACAATAATTCATTTTGATAGATTGTCTTTACAGTTATCTACAATAATAATTCATTTTGATAGATTGTAATACTTTAAGTATTGTTAAATAACTAGTTATACACTAGGTATTTCTTTATATTCATTTTGTTATAGTTTAAGTAGTGTTAAGTGATAGTTTAAGTAGAGTTAAACATTTAATTATATGTTAAGTATTTATTTAGAATAATTAGGTATTTTTATAGAAATAAAAACTTAGCTATGAAGTAATTATTTAGAATCATTTTTAATCCTTCATTCAAAAAATACAGTAGAAATTTTTTAAACATAAATGGTTGCAAACTGACATACTAATTATTAATGGAGCTTGCCTTTTTTGAGCAGTAGCATATTTATACAGGGTGCATAGCCAAATCTTTCAACAAAAAGTAAGCAACTTTTAGTACTTCTAAAGCACCCAAAGAATATTTTTAAGTATTACATACATTAACAAAATATAAAATAATTTTCAAAGATTTTACATGATCATGATAAAATAACTAGTTTCAGACAAAGAACTTTTTTCTTGATTATATTGGCCATTATCAAAAGATTTTTTGGTTCAATATCAGAGGGTGAAAAATGAAGCCTGAAATTGAGAATATCTTGCAAAATGCAGCAGAGTGCAATAATCTCACCTAACCCAACTTAGTAGATGCACAAGCCGACTTGCAAGTATTTCATCAAACATGTAAAATGATCGGCACTTTCATACGCTAATGACCGACCATATACTGAAATGGATTGTAGTTGAATGAATGGTGAAAATGTTTAATAGTGGTACAATGTGAAAAGCATAATTTTGCATAACACGTGCCGAAAATCGACATGGCAAAGAAAAAAAAATCTCCCTTTGGAAAAGGAGGAAATTACAATTTTTAAAAACAGTCACTGAAAAAAGCACCTTTAAGGGCTTTTAAAAAAAGAATATCAAAAACAAGCACCTTTAAAAACATTTTAAAAATGCTACGCTCCTTGTTATACTGTACTCAAGTTTTGGCTCAAGAGATATGTAAGGAAGGAAATAATATTTCTGCTGTCGACAATGTCTCATACTTATGGTGGACTGTGTGGCTACCAGATTGATTTTTAATTATAAAAAAAATCAATACTCAGAGAATTTTGGCAATATCACAGTTAAAACTGTAACCAAAGTACTTCCACCCGGGCAACAGCTAACTGGGATTAATATAAAAAAATTTTAACATTGTAAAATATTATATTACTCATAACAGAACAAAATAAATATTAAAACATCTGGACATAGACAATTAAAATATATATGTATATTTTACCGTATCACTCCTGAACGAGCTAGCATTATGGTGCCTATGTTCATCCACAGCTTTAACTATAAGAAAGAGACAAATCAAATTATTGGTCTATTATGAAAAATAAAACACTAACAATATCATTTTCCTATTGGAATGTTCTTTAAATATTTTACTTTAAATTCAAATTTTACTAACATCTCATCTAAAAGTTTTTACTCAATGACAGTGAAAATGAGCTTGGTAAAAAGTTTCTGAAACAATGCTGGCTATAACATTTCAATAAGAGTATTATCGATTGCACTAGAAAACATTTAAGCTGAAAAATTTCATACATAAATAGATCTTTTTAATGCTATTTCTAACAACATTGTGGTTTGCAATCACAACATACATTATTGTAACATTGTGATATCACAAAATTTAACATTATAGTTTTTTTTAAAAAAAAAGCTTTCCAAAAGTAAGAGATGCGCAATAATAGCTCTTTGAAAGTGAGGAACACATTTTTCTATCACAGTTACTTTTGTTTCAAACATAACTTTAGGGTGCAAAGCCAAATCTTTCAACAAAAAATAAGCACCTTTTATGTACTTTTTAAGCACTGACTAAACATTTTTAAGCACTATACACATTAACAAAATGCAAAATAATTTTCAAAGACTTGATATGATCATGATAAAATAACTAGTTCCTGATAAGGAACTCTTTTCTTGACTATATTAGCCATTATAAAATGATCCGAGAGATTTTTTGGTTCAATATCAGAGGGTGGAAAATGAAGCCTGAAATTGACAATATCTTGCAAAATGCAGCAGAGTTGCACTTGAGAGTGCAATAATCTCAATTAACCCGGCTCAGTAGATTCACATGCAGAATTCAAAGTATTTCACCAAACTTGTAAAATGATTGGAGCTTTCATACGCTATGGACCGATGGTATGCCGAAATGGATTGAAGTTGAATGAATGGTGAAAACTTTGAATAGATCAATGTGAAAAGCACGCTTTTGCATATTATGCAGAGAAAATTTTCATGGGAAAAAAGGAGAAAAAATATCATTTTCGAAAATGAAATATTAAGCACTTCTTAACACCCAATAAAAAAAAGCACCTTCAAGCACTTTGTTAAAAGGCTACACACCATGAACTTAGCATCTAATTTAAATCAAAGCTCTGATAAATTAATACATCATATAATAAGAGAATAATAATACTAATACTTTCATAAATACTACTTTTTCAGCAAAGTAGCACAACTTTTTTAGCAATGTAACAAAATAATATACAGATTTAAATTAAAGGTTAAATAATAAAAAACTAATAATAAAAACATTAGCTGCAATGAAAAACAAGTACAAGGTACAATGTGTAATTATTAATATTATTGTTTGGAGATCACTGCACTTAAATTATAATATAGATTCAACAAGAGCTGAAATTATAATGTTTGAACATGCTTCTTCTCGCCCCCCTCCAAACAAAAAAAGCTACATTATAATAAATGCATGATTATTGTCAGATAATTTTTGTTCGCTATTTGCTTTGATGATACGTATAAAATTCTGATAAATGTAAAACATTTTCAAACATGAAACCTTTTAATAAATTTTATTTTAAGAGATCTAGCGCAGAAAAAAATCACACTATAAAATATCACAGTCATCTTTCAGTAACTTTTGAGTTTAATCATTAATTGTTATTAATCAATTTATAAATTGCAGCCATTGATAAATAATTTTTCCAAGGAATATCCAATTTCAAAGACTTATCAAAAATTAAAAATCTTTGTGTAAAAGATAACTAGACAGTTTTTTTTAAAATTAAAAAGCAGTTATTATAAAGAACTCGCAAAAATGTGTAGTTCGCATATTTTTTTCTAGCAATTTTGAAATAAATTTTGACTTTGTCAAACTTCATCAAGAAAAATAAATGTTATCACTTTTACACATAAATACATTTTCCAGTTTCAAATATTTTAATATATCTTGTTTAAGTACAGATGTTAAAGATTAACGTAAAAACCTACCAATCTTATATTTTTAAATTTCAATACATAAGAAAATCTAAGGCATTTTATGCAAAAAAAAAAACAAAAAAAAAAAAAAACAGTAAATTATTAATTAAATTTGCTTGTAACATGTAAAATTAAATTATTTGCTGTTATTTTTTTCTTCTAACTCTTGCCATTCAATTTTTTTTCCTTTAAAGTTTTTATTAAACTATTAGATTTTGACAGCTAAGTCATATAATTTAGTTTCCCTGCTTGGACAGCAAAAATTCATCAGCGTACTTAGTAAGTTCATCTATGCAACACAATAATCTAAGGAGTTTCTAAGGACTAATTTTGAAATCTAAGTAGTTCCAAGTGCTCCTTGGAGACTTTTTTTATTTCCAAGGAGTTTCTAAGGAGTATAAGGAGTCTGTACGCACCCTGCAATTGATGTTTGTCACCGAATTGGTTTTCAAATCCTGCCTATGTACTTGTTTCAAGACTTCACAATATACTTTTCCTTCTTTAGTATTCATATTTACACTAAAATCACCGTCAAGACAGTAATTATTAGTTATTAATAAAAAAATCTAAAAATACTTTAAATTACTATTATGTAAATACATTAAGATTGACTGCTGGTAAAAATTCGAAGAAAAAAAGGAATTCTAAAAAAAATGTCAAACAGCAGCCGTTGCTATAGCAATGTATGCAATAAGCCATTGCCAATATCAAACAGCAGCCGTTGCCATAGCAATGTATGCAATAAGGAGGCATGCACACTGTTTACAATTGCTCTTGAACACAGTTGAAAAGTGTGATGGCGTCCAAATAATGTGCGCATGCCATGAAACACAAACCAATATCCATTTTGCCAAGGGGTAATAAAAATGTATTAATAATTTTACAACACTTTTAATTCACAAAACTAATGTAGGCAATAGATAACCGGCACAGGAAGACCACAGCTAAGAAACATTGAGGAGATGACATAAGTTTTTCATTTTTTTATACGACTTGCTTTGTCATTTATTTAAGATATACACTGACGTTAAGTATAAGTTAAAAGTCATTAAACATAATTATTCCCTTTTAGTTTTTCTTTCTTTACCAATGCATGGCTTCTATTTAAAATTAAAGGTAGGCATGTAAAGACAAGCTGACATAAAGGTTTGCGTAGTTTTTCTTTATAAGTAAATTTCCAGCTGTCAATATGTGTAATATGATCTCTTGTTTCTTATATAAAAAATTCTTTAACATTTTTTGTTTATTGCAACCTTTTCTAATTGTTGACTGTAAAAAAATTCGAGCAGGATCACGATTTTCTTTGATGCATACCGTAGAATAATTTCAAATGTTGCTTCAAATCAAAACTCTCAGTTATTAAAATTAATAAATGTATCCCACGTTGAATACTGAATGTTTTGGCCATAACTTTTTTTAACGTTCTTCGAGATATTTTTGAATAATAAGCAAATATTTTTGATAGGCTAATGATTCCCTACTAATAGTTAATGTTTGAATGAAAATCAAAACACGCGTTTTTTTTTTTTTATATAACCGTCGTTGTACAGACAACTCAATTTTTGGTTTACCACTACTAATGTTCAACTCCGTAGCCTTGTAATTTGGAGCCCAATCCAGAAAAGAACTCCTGGATCAAGGATTGGGAGAAATTTGCCTTTTTGGAGGACTACCTGATGGAACTAACCAGCATTTGAGTTGCATGGAGAGGAAAACCACGAAAACTTCCCTCAGTTAGAATTACCTCAAGGGAATTCTGATCCCTGATCCGTCTACCACTGAGTATATTTTACGTCAGCACCTTAATCAGAGCGTTCCGGATGCGCAATTCGTACCAACCAGCCATTGCTGTTATTCGAACCAGATTCAACTCATTGGAAGGCGAGAGCTCTATCTTCTGACCCACAACAACTAATGTGGTTGTTAAGAAAAAAATGAATTGAAACTTACTTTTGACTAAATCTGATGAAAAAGTTTGTGACTCTAACATAAGGATGTTAAATTATAAACCAGCATGCCGCCCTGTTCATGATCCCAGGGACGGACTGAGAGTTTGGGGCCCACAGGAGCACCTTAAAAGAATTGGAATTCTATTTTTGAAAATGTTAATAACGTTTTTACTTCTTCTACGTAACTTTATTTACAAAATTTATAAGAAATATTAAACATTCTTTAAGGAGCTAAATATTTAATAATATAAATTTAAAGCACTTACTTATTAGTCAACATAGTTCATTTTAAAATTTATTGTAAAAATATAAAAAAATTAAATTTGTTAGTCTTTAATTTAATGAGTACTAATAAAATTAGTACCAGTAACCACTTTATTCTGTTTAAAAAATATTTTTTTATTTTTTCTCAACCTTAGACAGTTGAAACAGCTTTAAACGTCGCTCAAACTTAACCCAAAGAATTTTTTAAACTCGTTTTTACTCAATCAACTATACAGGTAAACAAAATGCTGACCTGTATAGTTAAGCAACAAATAAAAAAAAATGTATGGCATAAATTTTCCAATGAGTGATGCATTGCAACTTTGAAAAACTGATGCGCAAAAAAAAATTTTTTTTTAAAACTTTTATTGCTAAATAAAACAAATGATCTTTCAAATCAAATTTGGATTGCATATACTATTACTGTGAGTGACCGCAATTAAAAGTATGTCAACTTTCACTTGTGAAAACCAACCTCAGTGGTAAACGGATCATGGGTTAAGTCCCCTTGCCGTCAGGCTAACCGGGAAAGGTTCTCGCGGTTTTCCTACCCATGTAACTCAAATGCGAGTTAGTTCCATCAAAACATCCTCCACGAAAGCAAATTTCTCCCAATATTTGATGCAGGAGTTCCCTTGTCTTCTGTATTGGGTTCAAAATTACAAGGTTCCGCAATTAAACATTAGCAGTCGTAAACCCAAAAATCGAGTCAGCTGTTCAACGACGGTTATAAAATAGAAATATAAAATAAACTGTAGTTAACTGCAACTACTTTTTTTACAAACTATTTTCAAAATGAAGTTGTTACCGTTGAAATGAAAAGAATGTCAGCTTTCACCGGCGAATGTCAACAATTGCACAGTTACTTAGGTGAATGTCCGGAATATTTGTTATATCCGATTTGATATTCGTTAATATTATTGTAATTAATTATACGATATTTTAATATCTTCTGAGGATAGATTAGAAGAAACACCAGTGTTTAGAAAATGCATTCCGGGCACTGGCAATTAACCTTAAAAAAACATCTGCGTAGGGTATCCCGGGCACTTAACTAGACCTAAGAATATATTTCGAACATTTACCAAGGCGAGTAAGAGGTTGTCAACATTCACCTGTGGAAGCCAACCCCCAAAATATTCGAAGCAATCTGTCTTCAAAACAACAGGCCACTTTGTGTGAGAAAATTCAGTAAAAGTTATAAAACATTGCAAGTTCGACCTGACTATTTTTGAAAATTGATCTGATCAGTTAAGGAATTAATCTAAGGAAACCAGAATTCCAAAAAACACAGTGACAACTCCCCAGTTTCCTTATCTTTTTCCCCTCCTTTTTTGAAAAGGGGTTAATAACATTGACCAAAAAGGAACAAGTGAGTAAAGTTTTGAATAGGAAGAAAAGCACAAAATAATTTATTGTTTTGATTTCTATGAATTTTTACTAATTTCGGTTTCAAATGAGGCTCCGATTTCTGTATATTTTATTAATGTCGTTGAACAGCCGACACAATTTTTGGGTTTACGACTACTAATGTTCAACTCCGTAGTCTTGTCTTCTGAGTTCCATTCAAAATTACAAGTAAACTCCTGGTTTAAGTATTGAATGAAATTTGCCTTCAAGGAGGACTTTTTCTTGGAACTAATCTACATTTGAATTACGTGGAGAGGAAAACCACGAAATCCACCCATGAATCCACGAAAGCTTCCAATGGCAAGGGGACTCTAACCCATGATTCGTCTAACACTGAGGACTATTTTATGTCAGCACTGTGGTCAGTGCAAGCTGAAATTCGTATCAACCAGGCCTCGCTGGGATTCGAACTCAGTTCCTCATTGAAAGGCGAACGCTCTATCCCCTGAGCCATCACGGCTCATGCTTACCGTATTGATAGTAACCAATCATTTTTAAAATCATAAGAAACGATAGTTGTGAAACTACGAAATTCAACCTACATGATTTGTTGCTGGATTGGGTGAAAATAATAAATGAGTACATGGACTTGAATTCATCACCATTAAAATTAGATTGTGTATCAAAATTTTCATTATTAATTAAAATAAAAAGATGTGGGTTGAAAATTTATATTTTTCCTATTCTGCGATTTGAATAGATTATTTCAAAATCCTTGATTACTTGAGTAGAAAACGGTAGTCTTCTGAAAGTGCACACAATTTGAAAATATCAGGATAAAAGTTGAGAGTCAGAAAAAAACACGGCAGTCAACCCAAGTCAAAATTCTTGATGCTCCCATCATAACATTTTGAACATCATTCATGATGAACATCAATTGATGGTCATCATCCTCCAACATTATGCATTCATGGTTTTTGATATCCCAACAAACTTTCCGTATTCCATGATGGAAAATGCTACTTTATGACTGGGAAGGTTAACCATCAAGAGAGGTTTGACTCTCATGGACCTACAACCCATGATGATCTTTGATGGTTCATAATGGTTCTAACTATACAATTCCATAATGGTTTAATGGGAATTCTTGATGGTTCTCAGGAATATAACATCAAACCAATTTGGTATTTTTTTTATGCTGGACTATCATAAATCGGTTCGAATTCCTACTTACGGACGATGGTTGTTTATAATCGTTCTAACATTTGATTTACTAGGAACTATTATGGAAATTTCCGATGGTTTAACAACAACAAACCATCAAAACAAGTTGCTATTCTTGTGTTCGACCATCACAAAACAATCCGAATTCCTACATTGGGGTGATGGTTACTTATGTTGGTAACTATCAACATGTTGGAATTATTGATGGTTATCTAATGTTGGTCAATCAATAGAAAACCATCAAAAATTTTGACTTAGGATTGAAAGCTTATCAATAACTCTCTGTTTAATAAAAAAATTTTCTTAAATTTAAATATATTTTTAATATACTTTTTCAAAGTACTCCCTCAAAGAATATTTTAATTAAAAGAAAATATACATAGCATAAAATGCATTCTATATTGCAAATTCGATGTTTAGATTTCCAATTTTACGAGCATCGGAAATTGTCATTCTCAGATATGTGTACAATATTTCCCGATGTATCGTTCATATCAATGTCTACAAGCGTGATGTTGTGCTTTGTTTGTTCCCGACAGTACATCGGTGTCTCCAAGATCCCGCGAAGAGCATTTCCCTCCGTAAGTGTGCAGAGATATCTAATTGTTATCTCACTCCAATTTTTTTACACTGTGACTCATCGTTTTGCTAACACCGTGAATCTGGATGTAACTGAGAATCGAAGTGTTGTGCAAATCCTGTTGATTTTTTTTAAACTATCAATCGAGCCGTTTATTGTTTTTAAACCGCTATTTTGCAGATATCCAAGTCTTTAAATATTGATAAACAGTTATAAAAAATGCAACCTAATTTAAAAAAATGATGCAACTTACTAATTGCAAGTTTAAGCTGTAAAAAATATAAAACATTAATGTACTGAAACATCGCGATGTTAGCATGGAGATACATTACGATGCCAAAACTTTAACATCGCCCAGTTCTACTTCTCACTGCACTACTTTTGTTTAAAAAAAAGTAGCACACTACACTACAAATTATGAAAAAACTTGCGACTACAGTAGTTTCACTACTTCTAGTCCGCTACTTTCGACCACTGGTCAAAGCAGGGAGAAATATTATTTTTTGAAACAATAAAATAAATTTCTTACCACAAAATATACAGCCCTCATAATACAGATCAAATAACGTTAGAACTCTTCCCTACCTGAAAAATGAAGACCCAACTTTTATTAACAAAAATTACAAAGTAAACAATAAGCAATGTTTTAATAAGCATTTCAAATACAAAATTAAACAAAAATGTATTAATAACTGTACAACACTGTCAATTCACGAAACTAGTGTAGGCAAAAAATTATTGGCACAGGAAGACCACAGGTAAGAAACATTGAGATGATTTAAGTTTTTCACGTTTTTTATAAGGCTTGTTTGATCATTTTCTTAAGCTGTGCACTGAACATTAAGTATAAGTTAAAAACCCTTAAACATAATTATTGTTTCTTAATTTTTCTTTCCCTTCCAATGCATGCATTCGATTTGTTATTAAAGGTTGCCATGTAAATTCAAGCTGACATAAAGGTTTGTGTAGTTTTTCTTTTGAAGTAAATTTCCAGTTGTCAATATGTCTGTTATGATCTAGTTTTTTTCTTCTTTTTTTTTTCAGATAAATAATTCACAAAAATTTGCTGCTAAGATCGTAACTTTTTTTAAAGGTTGACTGAGAAAAAATTCTAGCAGGATCAGGATTTTTTTATTAACATACCGCAGAATAATTTTAAATGTTGCTTCAAATCAAAACTCTCAGTCATTAAAATTAATAAGTTTATTACAAGTTGGATACAGGATGTTTTGGCCATAACTTTTTGATAACAATATTTGTTAGGCTAATGATTCCCTACTAATGGTAAATGTTTGATGGAAAATTAAAACAGCTGGTTAATTTTTTTTTATAACCATCCTTTATCGTCGTTAAGGACTACACAATTTTGGGTTTACGACTCCTGGGTCAAGTATTGGGAGAAATTTGCCTATCTGGAAAACCTTCTGATGGATCCAACAGCATTAGTATTGCATGGAAAAGAAAACCACAAAACCTCACATGGTTAGAAAGACAGCAAGGGTATTCTGATCCATGATCCGTCTACCACTGAGGATATTTTACCTTACCACTGTGGTTGGAGCGAGCCGGGTGTGGAATTCGCACCGACCAGCCATTGCTGGGATTCAAACCCGATTCACCTCATTGGAAGGAGAACATTCTATCTTTTGAGCCACCACAGCTGACGCGGTTGTTATAACAAAAAGGAGTTGAAACTTATTTTTGAAAAAATCTGATGGAAATGTTTGTTACTCTAATATAAGGATGTTAAATTATAAACCAGCACATCGCCCTGCTCATAATCCCAGGGTCGGACTGAGAGTTTGGAGCCCGCAGGAGACCCTTGAAAGAATTGGAATTCTATTTTTTGAAAATGTTAATAAAGCGTTTTTTACTTCCTCTTCGTAACTTTATTTACAAATTTTATAAGAAATATTAAACATTCTTTAATGAGCTAAATATTTTATATTTAAATTTAAAGCACTTACTTATTAGTTAACATAGTTCATTTTAAAATTTATTGTAAAAAAATTTAAACAATTAAATTTTGATTTTGAATTAAAAATTTTGAAATGAATTTAAATTAAATGACAAAAATCAGTTGAACCTGTTTTTGTCATGGCTTTTTATCCCTTTTTATGGGTGGGCTAACGAAAGTTTTTTGCCGGGTTGTTTAATTCTCTTCAATGAGCAAACAGTGCGTAATTAAGGATCCACCATTTTGAAACCAACGACATGATGCACCGGCCGTCTTCATTTCCGAGGCAAGTAGGTAAGAAAAGATTTGAAATCGGTCAGCTTCGACTGGAGAAGTGCGTTTGTACTTCAATTCTTTCATTCTTTCTAATGATATCTCAGTGACCAGTGCATAACCACTTGGACATTGCAAATCTTTAAAAAAAATTATTAATAAATAAATATAACTTTTCAGCAAGTTGGCTAATTAGAATAACTGTAGTGCAAGACTAGGCAAACGATATCCTCATAAACGGCCAACTCTGCGGTGCAAAATTTAAAATTTAACTAAAAACTGTCTAAAACTGTAAAAACTAAAAAGTTAACTAAAAACTGTCGAACCTCTGTTTCGTGGTCACAAACTAGCTAAGCTATGTCTAATTTCAATTTCTTTTGGTGGGTTGCTGGGGGTAACAAATGTTTACAGGAAAATAACTTTTTGAGGCAAGATTTAATATTGCTGTTTCTAAGTCATAAATTATTTCAAACTTGTTTTGGCTATTTTTTTAAGATAATTTGATAATTTTTTAATGTTTTTTGGCGATTATGATCCGGAACAGTAGGTTTCTAGATCATAAAATATATAAAAACCTATCTTGGAAAGTGTTCTATAGTAATGCAAATGACCTAACGAACCTTTACAATGAGCGACGATTTTGAGAAAATATCTAGAAGGATAACGATTAACTTTAAAAGGCAAAATTCAAATTTGAGGTATCCAGGACAAAAAATATTTATAACTTGTTTTTGCCGTGCCATAATTGTTTTTTTCTTGTCGAATGATCTAACAAGAACTTATTTCGGATTGGAATGCACTAATAATTTCTTCCAATGTAATAGCGTTCTGAAAAAAAAAAGAACTTGTTTCCAGGTGAAAATATAGTTAAGATTTATTAATACAAAACTTTTTTTCACAAATGGGCTAGCGAATAACTTATTTTACTTTATTTTATAACCTTCGTTAAACAGCCGATCCAATTTTCGGGCTTGCGACTACAAATATTCAACTCCGTTGCCTTGCAATTTTGAACCCAATCCAGAAGACAAGGGAACTTCTGGATTAAGTATTAGGAAAAAAAGGCTACGAATAATGTACACTGATCTGTGCCGCTATAACGTCAGAGAAGGACGTCCTATTTGATATATTTGATTTTTTTAGAATCCTTTTTAAGGATACTGGGTGAATTTTGAGAGAAAGCAGATAAAACTTGTTTAGGACATTGTTTTTAGCAGTCAAGCAAACTGATATTTCTGATGGGCTATGGGGTCAGGGAAGACATTTACGCGCTATAGCGCGTAAAATACGCAAAAAATTGAAATCGGAAGCAAAAAAATGATCGCTACGCGTCCCGCGGGACGCGTAAATTTTTGAAGAAAGTTTATAAATTTCCCGACTTTTTAATCTTTGATATCGAAACATTTTAATAAAATCGAAAAATTGGGACGCAAAAAATAAATCTGTATGCATCCTCGGTATTAAAAAAAAAAAAAAAACCCTGTCTCCAGAGTTAGACCAACACATGTTAGACACACAGGTGGGAAACCAGTTCTATGACTCAAAATGTTGACCATTATAGCACTTAGAGGAGATATTAGGGTAGAGAGAGCTAGTCTATTGTTTGGGCTCTGAAAACTTGTTCCAAGATGGGGGTTTCCATTTTGGCGAAAAATTCATAGCTGGCGGTCGCATCGTACAGGAATATTTTCAAGAGTACTAAAGATTTTTTCTCTCTTTTATTTTATTTTGAATGCTTTCCCAATTTTATTCGTGATTGTAAAAGATAAGCTTTCAAATAAAAATACATTATAGGATGTGTGCTACATTTAGTTATTTACTTTTAATTTCTTAATCTTAAAAAGCTAATAACATATTATTTAAGTATGACTTTGCCAGACAATGAAATAAAAATAATGATTTAAACGATAGTTAAAAAAGGCACTAGCATAAATATTAAAACCCGGAACAAGGCAAAATCAACGGAATTCAAAAAAAAAAAAAAAAAACCTAATGATAAAATTTATGAATAGAAAGAATTAATTTATTGAGTGCGAAATTTATCGCGAAAAGAAAAAAAATCAAACATAGTGGAATCAGAAAAACAAAACTGTAATCTGCTTCATAAAATAATCCTACGTTTAAATTAATAAACAATTCTCCTCTTATTTTATTTTTTTTTTGTTGATAAAAACAACATTTTTAATTACTGCAGATGTGATTCCACACCAAGAAAAACCGCAACCAATTGATACCGCACTTCCAAAGAATGAGAATTTATTCAAAAGAAAAAGATTTTATTTTTATTAGTTGATGTCAAATAAATATATTTTTCTTTTTCTGTTCACTGATATGCATGCAATGCATTTTCCCCACCCCCCTCGTAAATCAAGCAGAAAACGAAATCAGCATGCCACACCCTTGAGTTTGATTGACGGCCTAAAGGAAAAAATAAAACATTCCTCCCTTCCCTGCCTTCAAGGTCACAGAGGAAATGACGTTTCTCTGGGTAAACGGGGAAAAAAATTTTCCCCTTCCTTACATTTTCCTCTACTCAACTTCAAGGATGAGTCCAAATTCCGCTTTTTTCGTTCTAGTTTAAAATGGTGGGAAAATCGAGCAAAATTTTTCCCGGTTTTCTGGTTTCCCGGTTATCTGGATACCGGATAAATGGTTCTCTACTGTATTTGTTTAAAAATTTATGTAAAGGACCCATTTTTTTTCAAAAGGACCCAGTTTTTTAAAAGTCATGGGTCCCAGGGACCCGGGATTTTGAAAGCCTAGTGTCTTCCCTGGGGGGAGGCAAATGATAGTCTATAATCTTTACAGCAATTCAAACCATATTTTATAAATTTTCAGAAAATTGCTATATTTTTTAATGAAAATTGTTATGTTCGATAGCAATTAGTTTTCACTCTTCATTAACTTAACGAAGTGGTATTTTGAAAACATTAATTTGAATATATTTCTCAAATATTTTATGGGTTATATCCCTGCAGAAACATCCTAAAATAAACTTAATTTTCTCAAACGAAATAAATAAATGAATACAAAAAAGATTGCGCTCTTCAAAATCAAAGTTTAATGGAGAAGTAGTTTAAGAGAAAATTTTTCGTGCGTGTAGAAATTTACCATTTTGAGCAAAAAAAAAAAAGCTAGCAAAAGGAAGAGTAAAAAACGTTGAAAAGTATCCAAGGGTTTTTAAAAAAAATAATAAAAAATATTTCTACTGTAATTAGAATGAAAACTAAAAGTGTTCTAGAATATTTACTGAGAAGTAAACATTAAAAAAAATTGAACTTCGGGCAAATCCAGTGGTCAAAAAGACTACATTATTTTTGTAGTTTACTACAACTACAGCTATTTTGTTACAAATGTAGTAAACTACACCTGCAAATACTTTTTTAAATGTAGGGACTACTTCACTTCTTGAAAGGAGACGGACTTTGATCGAGAACATAATTTACATCGAAGTTTAAAAGGATTTTGAATAAGAAATTGGCTTACATTAAATATCAGAAAATATATTGAAGAAATATTTATTCAAGTTTACAAGAGCGAGTTTGTTATTCCAAAACATTTTTTTTTTGAATTTGTTCGTTTAGTCTTCAATATTTTATGCCTTTTCCGACAGCGAATATTTAGTTTAAGAAATGCGAAATTATCAAACACTTATTCGAAATTATCAGATTTTTAATTGTTCTAGGCTATTTTATTTCATCTGACAAATTAAGTACATTGAAAATACGTTCCATTTGTTTAAAATATTATTAATTCTTTACGAGTGTGCATTCGCTTATAAAGTTGTAATTAATTATCAAAGTGATTATTTATCTATTTTTTGTAGTGGCTAGTTTAAATCTATGCAAACGCTCAGCGTCAGCCACAGAGTCAATTTCATTGCATCCATTGATGGACCCGCGAAGATTTGCATCCATCAAATTCGAAAAATTAAATGCTTTAGAACGATGTTTCTTTTACACTACCGTTAACACTAGAAAGACAGAAACTTAGTATATACACCTATATTGCCCAAAAGCAGTCAAAATGACTGGATTGTAAAAGAATAAATGTGTAAAGAAATTTGTTTAAAATTAATTTTTAATATTTTTTATATTATTTACAGTCATATAACAAGTTATTAGAGGTTTTAACAATAAAAAAAATATATGTTACACAAAATCCTAAGAAATGGTGTCATGTTTTACATCATTGTTTTTCTAATTGAAATTAAAAGCAGTCAAAATGACTTCCTTGGGCAATCTAGTGCTAAAAGTAGTTGCCAGGAATCGCTACAAACTACTGTTTTTGTTTGTATCACACTACTCACTAGGACTGGGTGATAAATCGATGCATCGGAAAATATCGATTCTATGCAATCATTGCTGATGGTGCAAAATGAAGTCTGAAATTGAAAATATCTTGCAAAATGCAACAGAGTTGCAAACGAGAGTGCAATAATCTCACCGGTCCCAGTTCAGTAGACACACATGCGGACCCTCAAGTATTACATCAAACCTGTAAAATGATTGGCGCTTTCATAAGTTATGGACTGATGGTTCGCCGTATTGGATTATGGTTAAATGAATTGTAAAAACGTTGAACGTGAAAACCATGATTTTGCATACTTGATGAAAATCAACATGGTAAAAAAGAAAAAAAATCTCATTTTCGAAAAGGGAAAGTTAAGCCCTTTTTAAAAACACCCCATGACAAAAGCACCTTTAAGGTGCTTTTAAGTAAAGAAAATCGAAAATAAGCACCTTAAAGTACTTTTTAAAATGCTATGCACCATGTCACTACATACTTTTGCAAAAAAGTGGCACACTACACTAAAAAATAAGGAGAAAAGTAGTGACTAAAGTACAGTGCGTTGCTTCCGACCACTGCAATAGATTTTATGTCTTAATAGATTTCTCCTGCAATTATTTTCTGAATAAAAATGGGAGGGGAAGAAATATGCAAAAGCACCAATAACCAAATATTGATTACTTTAAATACTAAAATTGCCTCAGATAGTAAAATTCCTTTGTAAATTTATAATCAAGTTTTTAAAAATAACTTATAAGCCCACCACATATAAAAAATAAATGTCTTCATCAATAAGTAAACCCCTGTAGCAGAAATTTTTTGGGGGCTTTCTGCAACATGCCTCCTTCATACTAATATCTTTCTGCAAGATAGTTTTGAAAATAAAAATTATACCTGTTACTAATTTAAAGTAACAAAATCATCAACTTCAAAAAAAAACTTCCATTAAAAATTAAATTATATAACTTTTTTATTTGAACATTTATAATATTTTTGCTGATATTCTAGTATTTTATAGGTGGAAAAAACACTAATTATTTCCTTTTTCCTATTTTGTAAATCATGGCATTAGAAAAAATCCTGAAATCAGTTGCAGTAACTACCAAAAAAAAAAAAAAAAAAAAAAAAAATTTGACGACAAAATCACTTGAATCAGACTTTTCAAAAAGAGATTAATAAATGTGAGTTTTCATTTTGAGATTCACTTATTGTAATAAATAATATTGCATTAAAAATATAGGATTTTAATAACTGTGGAAATCAATAGTAATAACTACATTAAAAAAAATAGATCGAAAACTTTTGCAGGAAAGAAAATCAAAATTTTTTACTTCCCAAAGGAAAAATTTTGTGTCCAGCGACAGTGTGGCCTTGTCACCACGATTCTGCCACGGGGAAGTAAACAAAATTAACACGCATACAAGTAGTCCTTACAAAAAAAGAGATCATATGATGCCAGCACAGTCTTTCATTTGACACTCATAATTTAAAAATGTAGAAATTTTGTTATAACATTGACCTATTTCATGTTTTTAACCAAAATGTGTAAATCAATGTCTAGCACTTTTCGAAAATTGATGACTAACAATAGAAAATGCATTAATTTAAAGGAAAGTCTAACCAAGAGAATAGATTAGAATTTTTGATCTCTATTTCAGCGGCTACTACTATAGTTGCCACTTCTAATATTTTCAAATTGTTTTTTTTTCTTTTTTTAACACAGCAGTTTAAGATAGATACTTTAAAATTTTTAAAAAAATTCTGAGACCTTTTCTATTTTTAGTTCTTAATTCTTTAAAATAAATACAAATCAGAAGCATATTGTAATATAAATTACTGATTTAAAAGAAAAATTTTCTCAGTAGCATAGTTGTAAAATAAATTACTTTAACTTAATCAATTAGAAAAATAATATAATCAGGAACAAAAACAAAGATATATGCTCAGTTTGAAATTGCAATTGAAACTATTGGAGTATAAAAAAAAAAATTTCTTAATTCAAGAAAACAATTACAAATCTAAAGCATATTGCTTATAAGTAACTTAAAAGAGTAAATTATTGAAATTTTTTCAAACAAAAAAAAAAGTTTAGGATGGTGGAAAAATAAATTATTTTAACTTAATCAGGAAAATAAAATAATCAGGAAGAAAATCAAAGATATATATTCCTTTTGAAAGTACAATTGATGTTATTGGATTATAAAATAAAGTCTAGATTATAATATTTAACAAATAAGTACTTTCTAGCAGTAGATGGCACAGGTATATGTAGTACAACATTCAATACTTCTATGTTAGATGGCATATTACAAGACAATTGTAGAGTTGAATCACAATCCCTATAGAAAAAAATTATTAGTATGCTGACAATTTCAAATATATTTTTTCAGCATTAATTAATTTAAAATGAATTGAATAAACATCAGATTAACCAATTTTAAAAAATTAGTGCTTTTTTAATTATCAAAAGTAATTTTTCTTGTGTAACAGAAAGAATTTATTTAAAACACTAGATGTATGTTATCACTAAGTTTATGAAACTTATTTTTTCGCATTGACAACGAAACGCTGAAAAAAACTGATCTATGAGTTAGGCAGAAGTTAAAAACTAACTGTTCATGTAAACCAACAAGTTGAGCTATATTTTGTATTTGATTATGTTTTTTAATCTACACAGGATACACTGTAACTAAGACTATTCTTTTTGTTTTCATGATGCTCCATAATTTATGCAGAGCACCTAATAGTTTGTACACGAAAGAGAAGTATTCTAATAAAATAGCAAAAGAACAAAAACCTCATAAATCAATCATCTATGTATACATATATATATATTTTAAAACTTTTCAAGGATTTTTCTTTGGATTTTATTAATACTACATTTAGCAAGTTTATGTCGGAATACAGGACTGTAATACGTCAAGTACAAGTATAGAGCAATTTTATTAATGTAGTTATTATGAATAGTTCGCACAGGCAATGGCACCATTGCAGTGTAGCACACAAGAGTCACACTGTCTTATTTAATTTATGAGCAGAGGCATTCATCAATGCCATATGGTGTCCAATATATTAATCTGTTGCAACTCCAAACTCTGAATTTATATTTTTGTCACATAGAAAAATTCAATGAATTATCCAGTCTAAATCTAATTTCCAAGTAGTAGTTTTTCTAAAAACCACTTGGCAGTATTTCAGTACTACTAAGTAGTATACCAAGTAGTTTGAAATCAAAGGTTTCACAAAATTTCTAAGAAAGAATTTACACTTTAAAAAAAGTACTCTAAGGAACTAGTATTTAATGAGCGAGTAAAATCAGCTCAAATAGCGAAGCAATCTGAAAGGGTTGACAAGCATAATCAGTATGTACTATCATTACATTGCAATCGGCCCTCCATTTAACGAAGTCACTAAATCCCGAGAATAAATTTGTTACAAGGAAAATTACCTAAATAGAAAATCACCTTTTGAAATAGTTAAACACAAAACAGGTTACAAATTCAATAACGCTAGACATAATTAAAATACCAATGGATACACCTTTATCTTGTAAACTAGCATCTACTATTTATTTTATAAATCTTAAGCATAAAAGAAATCTGCATAGAAAGCAAGAACAGAGAAAAACATTATCCAGTACATGCTACCTACATTTTCAACTAAAAAAATGCTAAATTTATGTATAAAATTATAGCTGCATTTAGTATAAAAGTAATTTTAAACATACATCACCACATGCGTTCTTAAGTTTAATTGCTACTGATAAAATCCATTAATTTCATCTCAGTTTTCTTTGAAATGGTAGCAAAAAGGGAAAGGGATTTTACTGCTTTCTCTAAAAGTGGCTTAAAAAATCAGTTCAAGGTCATTTCCTTCATAAAATGCGTCAGCAAGTTTGAAATGTTCTGCAATATTTTGGGAAATATTTCAGAACATTTCAACCATGTGGATCTCAAAGAAAAGTTTGTTAAATAGAAAATTCACTTCTATTAGAAAGTTATTTTACCATGAAATTTGTAAAATGTTCTTATTTTCTTGAAGAAAAAAAAAATCGCAAAATAGAGAAATTCGCAAAAGGGAAGTTCTTTAAAAAGAAGTTTGACTGTATTTAAAAAATATTGCAATGAAAACTTGTGATAAAACCAAAATAATGAATTAAAAAGAATTTATTGTTAACAGATTTCAGAATAAATATTATTTATTGCTATCATGTACATTCAAAAATATCTTTTAGGCAATAACAATATGAGTAACTACAGGTTGATTGTAATTTGTAAACCTGAGTTGAGGAAAAGTTTCGGCAGAATATAATTGTATTTTGCTTGTTCCTACTAATTTAATTTTTTTGTCAGGTAAAAACTTACCTGCCAATAGTAAAATGAATAATATTTTACTCAGTGAGTTAACTGTGAAGTTAGTGGTGTGTATAGTAGTCCAATTTGGATGTTATATAAATGTTTTAAGGAATATTTGATCTTGAATTTTATGAGATTCGACTTGGATATTTTAAATATTTAGTAGGATCTGTGAACCAGGCAGTTTGGAAAACAGGCTGTAGTTTTTTTCATACATATAAACCACTTAATAGAAGAATTATCGATAAAAATTTTTTAATCCTACCTATTGCTAGTAAAATACATAATAAAAAAATACAGCTAATTTTATAAATATTTCTTTAAAAAAAATCCTTATTTTACTTTATTCAATTTTCCAAAAAAAAACTATTTTTTTGCATTGCATTGTATTGCAATATAGTTGAAGTTACAGAATAATATGAAAAAGAAATAAAAGATCATAAAATCAATATGTATTCTGCATAGTTATATTAAGAAAAATATCAAACATCAGTCACTAGACTATTTTTACATCTATAATATTAACCCTTAATATAAATTATTAAAAAAAATTGACATGCATTGTAAATTATGCTACAATTGGCATATTTGCTAAGCTCTAAAATAGGCTGAAGTTTCCTAAGTTAGCTTGCAAGTTAATAAAAAATTAATAGTTAATACAAGTTAATAAAAAATTTAACTTGCAAAAACAAAAATAGTTATAAAATGCATGTTCTTTTTTTGGATTTAAAATGAATAATCAGTTTAGATTATAATTATTATTAAAAAAGCAATGTTATTACAAACGGAATTTTAAATAAAAATTAAAAAAAACTGATATTTTAAAAAACTCCTCTAAATAACAAATTTAATAATACTCAGCAGTTAAGAAAAAAGAAAGTCACCTGTTTTTATCCACATCTTCAACAATAGAAAGCAGTCTAAATGGCACAAATGATGCAGTAGTCGTGGAATAATAAGTTAATGCTTTGACCTGAAAAAAAATTAATAATCATTAACATTTTCAAACGTATATATACCATTACATATTATCATCACCTAAAAGACAGGATATCTAAAAAATGCAATATAACTAGAAAATACCGTAATTTCTAAGATTATAATTTAAGTCGATTAAAGAAGCTTCAAAGAAGTAAAAGATAAAAAGTAAAATCACCATTAGCTATATGTTTATAACATAAAAGGTAGAATGAATAATCTTTTAAGGAAAGATAGTATTATAGATCAAACTCTTTTTTACAAAACTAAATTTTCAAAATTGGGTAAAGACCAAAAAGAAATAAGAAACAAATAGAAAATTTAAAAGAAGAAAACAATTAAAAATATAAAAATGACATTTTTATATTTTTCATCAATTTCGTAATTTTCATTGTTTTCTTCTTTTAAATTTTCTATTGGTTTCAATTTTTTTTATGAAACTTCTGCTGCACTTCACAACTGTCCTTTGGAATTGTAGTATTTAACTGCGTTGTACAAAATTTTTAATATCTCTTTTTATTAACCCCTTAACTGCCGCAGGCGTATATATACGTCTCGGCCAGACGATGTGTTAACTGCCGCAGGCGTATATATACGCTTTCCTGAAGTACGATGCTTTGCATTGCGCTGCTATAAATAGAACTACACCCCTACTTCAGAATGCAGTAAAATGACCTTGAAAGTGTTTGCTTTGCAGATACATTACTAATTTTGGAGGAGGGGGAATGGGAAAAGGATGTTATGGAAAAGTGATATCGTAGTAATCGTTTGCTTGTCTCTTTTTGAGTAAGGTCGGGTTTATTCTTTTTTCGATTTCATTTCCCGTGTGTATTTGGTGCTTTTTATTCTTTCCATCAATGTCTTCAAACATATCGCGAAAATGTGCTGTTTGTTCAAGAAAAAATTCGTCGTGGATCCCGCTATCAGTGCAATGAATGTGATGTTGGTTTATGTGTACAACCATGTTTCAGGACTTTTTATACAACAGCTAAGTTTTAACATCTTTTATATTGTATTTTTATTATTTAATTTAAATTTTGTATTTTCTTTCTTTCCTTTTTCTTGTCTTGTAAAAGTAAACTGTTTTTAAATTGCAACGCTTGCATCATTTTACCCCACCAAAACACCGCGTAAGAAAGTTCACTTGAGCGAAAAACGGTGGCACTGGGGAGTGAATCACGTAAATTTCACTCGGCAGTTAAGGGGTTAAGAAAAGATATAATTATTTTGGATATACAGATGACTAAAATATTTAATGTTAGCAAAATCGAATTTCATTTATTTTTCTTAGATACTTAAATATCCATCTATTGACTCTAACAAAAAAATACCAAGAAATCTCCATGTTTTTTGTGAAATTTTAAAACTAAAATTTTTATACAAATTCTTAAAAACACTAAAAAAATATTAAAGAAAGCTAAAAAAAAAAGCAGTAAGTTGTGTATCTATCACATTAACATAAAAAATCTGAAAAAGAACAGGCTGTTATTCAAATCCTTTGGAAAAATGAAAGAAACAATAAGGAATTGAAAGCTGCGAATAATCAGCGATGCAATAAAAGGATCAAAGGAAGCAAAAAAATTATTAAAACAACATACAAATAATTTACTAATTACATACAGTTGAGTTAATGTGACTCCATAAACTTTTTAATACAAATTTTATGTTATTGGCATATTTTATTTTATAACCGTCTTTGAATATCCGACCCAATTTTTGGGTTTATGACTTCTAATGTTCCACTCCGTAGCCTTGTAATTTTGAACCCAATCCAGAAGACAAGGGAACTCCTGGATCAAATATTGAGAGAAATTTGCCTACGCGGAGGACTTTTTGACGGAACTTTACTACATTTGCGTTACATGGAGAAGATCTCGAGAACCTCCCACGGTTAGCCTGACGGCAAACGGACTGTAACCCATGATCTCTCTACCACTAAGGGTATTTACCTTCAGCACTGTGGTCGGTGAAAGCCTGGTGCGGAATTCGTATCGACCAGCCATCGTGGCTCTATTGCATATTAAAATGAAGGCGATAGTGGTAGCCCCGTTGGCTGCTCACTTCACTTGTGGACTTGCGGGTCATAAATTCAATTTTAGAAGCCGCATAAGCAACCAGTGTAAATACACAGTAAGGTTCAAAGGTTCTATTGTGGCAAAAAGTGCCATGTAGATTGTGATGCAAAAGTTTAGAGAGAAGGATACCAGATCAGGTGTTGTCCACGTTATCTGATCAATGCTATAATAACATAGCATTCCTACCACGCTTAATAAACGATGAAGACCCGAAAAACGGGACTAGGTGCTTAGCCATGGTTTGGTGAAATGAATTTTATGCGATATTGCTCCAACAGATCAAAAAAGGAGGTAAACGGGATCTAAATTTTATTATCTAAATTAGAAGACAAAAATAACTTATTTAAAACAAGTTTATGTTATTAAGTTGCAAAAAAAATTACGATTAATTAAAATTTAGAGTTAATTGAACAAAAAGAAATTTTTTTATTTAAGATATTATTGTACCTTAAATTTGAACTAAACTTATAATAGATGGATTTTTAAGTTTAATGTAGTTTAAAATCGATTAAACAAACAATTTCATCAATTTTAGAGTGAATCTTAATAAATCTAAACTCACATTTCCTTGAGACTCGTTTTATTTTTAAGTTATTTGTAAAGTGTCTTTATCATAAAAGTAACATTATATTTAAGTTTGAAATAAAAGGATATTTAAAAAAAAAAAATTTTTTTCTTTAGTTTTTATTAATAATAATTTATTCATTATTGTAAAAAATATATTTATCTCTTTCAAGATCTTCAGATTATAGTCTGCACCGTGCCTGATATCATAAACAAAAAAAAAATATTGAATAAATAAAAAAAATTAAAGTTAGATGTTGCCAGAAATAAATCTTAACGCTTGATATTAAAAATTTTAAAAATATTAAAGATTCAAGAGACATAAAAAAAACTTTCAATTCGAACTGAAGTTTTTGAACTGAAGGTTTTCATTACATTATGTTAATAAGTAAAATAACTTATATTTTCCTGTTTTTGATTGTGTTGCACATTTAGTATTATTAAGATTAAATATTTTTTTTCTAGTACAGTTGAAATTTTCATATGCAGCTAATTGTTGCGATTGAGATATCATTATATTAATACATATCATTGTAATAACTATATATTTTATAAACAGAGATGATCTTTTTTCCTTTGATAATGAAAAGTAATAATGTATACTGACTTTTAAGCAAAGAAAAAGAATTATTACTGTGAATCGGTGCAAGCAAGGGGTAGGGTCTCAAAATCCAGTAAAAAATAGAAGAAATATATTATAAATAAAAGAAAAAAATATATAAAACATAGAAAAAAATATATAAATAGATAGAAATTTTTTTTAAAAAAAATATTCCCTAAGTAAAATTGATTTTTAACACACTGATGTAGAAACCATCAATTGTGTAATCAAATAAACTAAAATTAAGTTGAAACTATAAATGGTATTCTCAAAAATATTTAATAGTTTATGTAACTAAGTATGCTATATTTTGAATTTCATGAAAGCTTCAGCATTTTAGTACATTTAAATATTATTCATTGGCTGTAGAAATATTGTTTGTTATTAATTTAAACATACTTTCTTTCTTCACATTTAATTTATTAGATGTGAAAATAAAATTAAATCTATCTTATTATTCCTCACGTCATATTCCTGGTATAAAAACAGCTTAATTCAAATTAAATACAAATTCTAACAGAGAATATTATTTCTAACAAAGAATATTAAAATCATATCAAAATTTTTATATTTCAATTTAAAGTTTACATTGGAATATTTTTAGTTTCATACACATAATGTAACAAAAATAGAACCAATATTAAATTAAATTCAAACTGATTTTCTACTGAAGAAAAAAAATAACAATTTCAGCCGAAACTTTTTTCTTTAAATACACTTGTATGTATCATTGGCTCCTTGATTAATCATATTTTATGGATGAGTTATAACACAAAACAAAGAGTAAACATAAAATTTTGGAAGCCACAAGTATTAAATTAGATTGAATCATATCATCATCATTTAAAAATACACAGTATGCTTTAGCAGTCTTTAATATTCTATTCTCCAACATAAAAAATACAATACGTTTTACATTTAAATAAATTCGGTAATTAAAATAAAATTAATCTTTATGATATATTAATATAAAGACATATATATTAAAATAATTATATTTCTGAAACAAATATTACTTTCAAAATGAATTTCATTATTGCGCTTTCAAATTTCTGCTAAAAAAAAAATTCTGGAAAATATCAGAATTGATCTTTATGATATATTAATATAAAGACATATATATTAAAATAATTATATTTCTGAAACAAATATTACTTTCAAAATGAATTTCATTATTGCGCTTTCAAATTTCTGTTAAAAAAAAAATTCTGGAAAATATCAGAATTGATCAATATTTACACTCTGTATTTTGTATTAGAATCTATTCCTTCTGGCCACGCACTACACACTAAAACCTGTTGATTATTGGTTAAATCTGAAACACCACCCTCTTTTAAATGTCTTATCTTTTGTTCAGCGGTAAATCCATGTTTCTTCGGAAACTAGGTTCCTAAAGCTTGAGGAATCTTCTATTCTAGATTTAGGTCTTTTTCAGGAAATTCAACTTTGACTGCACAAATTCCCTGGTAGGACCCCAAGAATTTACAGTATATTCAAGTTATGAAATCAGTAAATAAAGTAGAAACCTTTAAATGAAAAAAAATTAAAAACTATCATAAGAAATAGCAAGTAATGGATGTCGATATTTCCTAATCTAACATTTTGAATCAAGTATAAACAGGAGTTGTATGTAAATAATTAGGAATTTATTATTATAAAAATTAATATTATGAGAATGGTAAATAAACTAAGAATTTTAAAGGATAAAAAAAAGGGGGGACAGTAGTTATCGACAATGCCAACTTTCATTTATGAAAAGGTACCCCAACATAGTATAGAGTTAACATGTTATATATTAGTGAATTAAAATTGTATTTTTTGTAGTGGTAGATACACTACAGTACACCCCCACCAGAATTTTATCTGTGATAGAATTCAATGAATGGATACCACTAGTAGATTCATTGCTGTTTTGCGAGAAGTCGGGAGAGCTGTATTAAGATCACCATACTTTTGAGTGTTGATCGTGAGAGCTGTATTAAGTTCACGATTGAGGTCACTCATTTGTTGCCCTCAGCAGTTCAGGCCAACGTTATGAGTGATCGAGACTGAGTAGCAACAACGCGAGGAGGTGATTAATGTTGCAGTCACAAGTGGCAAGTCAACTGTTTAATGAGGAATCCATAAAAGTAGGCAAGTTCAAATCAAAGTGGAAGTTTTAGCCAAGGTCGGCATGTTCTCATTGCGTCCAAAGGTCACCAAAGTGAGGAGAGGATGTGTCGACAATGACAACCTTTATCTATGAAAATGTACTCCACCATAGAATCACGTTAACATGTCTTATATATTAGTGAATTGATATTGTATTTTTGCAGTGGTAGACTCACTGCAACGTACAAACTAATGAAATAATGAATGTCAATATTTCCTAATATTTTTTAATCCCGATCAACCAGAAGTTATAGGCAGACAATCAGAAGTATATCAATGGTAATCGCGAGCCCAACTCAAAAATCCTGAAAATTTCTTGAGTAAAATCATTGACACATTTCAAAAAATTAATGTCTCTATAAATTTAAGCGACTGATATTTTCAAAACATGAAATTCTAAATTAATTACATGTAGCATAATTTAAATAAATAATTATGTATAAGTTTATTTTCATCTCTAATCACATTTATTATTCTACCAGAAAAAATATTTGCAAATGAAAAATTGGTCAAGCATAAATTGTAGTTCTAATATGTCTAAATAAAATATACAAGAGTTTTTATGCATAAATGTAATCTATGATTTCTTATAACTTCTGGGCCTTGTATTTCTCGCGATTAGAAAAAAATACGGAAATCCTTATTTTTCCCGAAGCACAATCAGGAGTACATTTGTATTAATATAATTGATTCAACCATCGTCTCACCCGAACTGTCAATTTGGGGGGGAAAGGTGGGGTTAAACAGGTGTGGTATTCTAAAGCTCAGAAAATATTTTTTTTCCTTTGCGAAAGTGGAAACACATGAAGAGAAAGAATAAATAAGATAGAATAAAGTTAGGGATTTTTATCTGCTTTGTAACATTAAAAATGTTTTGTAAAACAGCATCAATCAGGGAACCGCTTATTTATTTTATTTACCTTTTTACGTGCTTGATAACATGTTCAATGCAAAAAAAGTTTTGCAAAACGTGGACACTAAAAAGTTGCAAGTGTTGGGTTAAAAATCACTTTGATGAAAAGTGGGAGATACGAATATTATAAAAACGGTAAATAAACTAAAGCTTTTGAATAAAATCCAAACAAAAATGTTTTATCAAAAGAAATAATGAAGTAAACAGCTTAAATATTTTTCCTTATTTAGAAGAATATTAGTTAAAACAAAGAATATAATAATAGTTTGCAAGCAGTAACAAAAATAATTAAAAACAATATATAAAATTTACTAACCTTACCTTGGGACTGTGTTACAACAAAAGATCTGTATTTCTCAAAGTTTTTGTCATCGATGCAACTGCTAAAATTATGTTGCTCAAAAATCAGTGCTACAACAAAATTTAAATATATTGAGAGAGAATAATGAAAAAAGAAAAAAAATAATTAAAAATAAATAAATAAGAAATCCGAAAGAAAGGGAGAAAAGTTTATTAAAATCCGGAAAATACAAGAAATAATCTTTTCATCAGCTCAGACGATTATATCCGCAAAAAGGAATGCTTTTTATATTTTATTGTATATATTTGTGAGCTAATGAAAAGCTTATATCTTTTCATTTCGGATTTTTATTAATTTTTTATTTTATTTTCAATTATTTTTTTCTTCTCTTTTTTCATTATTTCATCTTTGTTCATTAGCCTTAGCATTTTTTACATGTTTTCTCTACATTTTGAACTTATTTTATGAGTTATATATACTTACAGCTTATGCACAGTAAATAAAACTTATTGCTTTTTCTTAATTTTCTTCGTTTTTCTCTTTATCCTTTTAGTTTATTTTATTGAATTTTTAAAAAATACGTTTTCTTTGCTATTTACTAATGTGCTAATAATTTTTAACTATAAGAATAAACACATGCAGTGTTATTATTTATTCTTCGTTAAAATTTAGTTTTAATGTTTACTCTTATTTTAATTCATAATTTGAGTATCATTAAAATACAATTAGTACTTTTTTTAATTAAATATTGTGCTTTTAAATAATACATCAAAGTAAAATTTTCAAATACATATAATCATTTTGATCTAATTCTGATCTGTGCAGTGGCCTTAGTATCAAGAATGAAACTAAATAGAAACAAAGAATAGAAACTAAGAATAAATAGGGAAAAAAAGTTAATAAAAAAAAATAATGAAATATAGAATTGTGAATCTAATTCACAGTTTCATGGATCTGAATAAAACTATGACTCAATGAAAAGATGAGTCCATGTAGATAAAAAATAAATAATAGGTTAATAATAAGCAATCCCAAATAAAATCAGACCTAATTTTTCATATATTTCCATTAAAATTTCCAAGAGAGAAAAAATTAACAGAAAAATATTATTTGAATATAAAAATTTAAATGAAATTTATATATATTTAATTAAATAGTAGAACATATAATTTTTTTATTTAATAATTTTAACACAGATCTATGGAGAACAATAAACTTTTTCTTGCTTTATCCATAGATCTAATGACCAGGGTCCATCTTTATGAAGAAGTTAAAGGTAATTAGACATGTGAAAACATAACAATACCGAACTTAACCCTTATATAAAACTTATAAAATGCTTCTACCAAAAAAGACGAAAAAAATAATTAGGAGAACGAATTTTAAAAAGAAAAAAAAAACACTATAGATAAAAGAGCTGGTCAATAGATAGAGATTCAAAGTCATAGAGCTACTCTTGATAAAATGTATAGGGTCAAAGAATAAAATTAGAAAGAAATAAACAAAACAAAGGTAACCTATTTTTCATATTATATCAAATACCTCAAACATAACTTACTAAACATCAGAAACACTAGAAAGATTAAAGTGATGAGGAAACAGGGTGTGTAGTCAAATCTTTCAAGAAAAAATAAGCAACTTTTAAGTACTTTTTAAACACTATGTACAGTAAAAAAAAATTGCAAAATAATTTTTAAATACTTTAAATGATCATGATAAAATAACCAGTTTCTGACAAAGAACTCTTTCTTCTTTTTAATTTATATTAGCCACCATAAAAAAGATCGAGGGATTTTTCAGTTTGATTTCAGAGGGTGAAAAATGAAGACTAAAATTAAAAATATCTGGCAAAGAGTTGCACATGAGAGTCCAAGAATTTCACTGAACTCAAGCTCAGTATATGCACATGCGGACCTGCAACTATTTCGTCAAGTATGTAAAATGAGAGGCGCTTTCATACACCACTGACCAACGGTACGCCAAAATGCATTGCGTTTGAACGAATAGTGAAGACATTGAAAAGAACATGAAAACCACTCTTTTGCATATCAAGTGATGAAAATCAACAAGGCAAAGAAAAAAATTTCATTTTCAAAAGGAAAATTAAGCGCCTTTTAAAAACATCCAATAAAAAAAATCTTTTTTAAAGGCTTTTAAAATAAAAAAGCGTAAATTGAAAATAAGTACTTCTTCAGAAAACTACACACCATGGGAAAAATAATTATTCATTCATAAAAAACACTTAAATTAACCTGAAACAAATATAATAGTTAAGAAATTATTATTATTAATTACTTAATACAGATACAAACTATGAAAATGAGATTGTTAAATAGGAATTTAACATTTAGTGTAATAACTCTTGCTAATAATATTATCACACTTTGCACAAGAACTCACAAATCTTTTCTCACAGATAATGTTAAATAGGAATTTAACATTTAGTTTTCAGTTTGTAAACAAAACAACATGGAAAGCAGTGTCTGAAGAAAGCAAATCTTTCGGGATGCACTCATCTCTTATTGGGCAATGGAACGGCAGCGGAGCCAATCAGATGAAGGAATGAGACTCTTGGAATTCCGCTAAGGATGAGGCGATTAAGTGTAAGGCTGATAAGCCGAAGACAAAATATAAAAACTTTTCGTTTATGTTGGCATCAGTCTGATTTTCATCCTTGCCGCGGGCTTTGAAACAAAAAAGGAGTGAGTGGTTGGTTTTCGTGAGGCGAGGGGGCTTCGGCCCCTTAGCAATAGTGAAGTGAGAGAGTGTGCAGCTCCAGTATTAGGGAGTGAAATTGTTTAGAGAATGGAAAGAATCTATTCTCATCTCAAAATTTTTTTTCTAAATTCTTTGCTGTTTTAGCAATTTAATATTTCATTGCCAGAATGGATTTACGATGGCAAATTATTTTCGTGTTTTGAGATCATAAATTTGATGTAAAATTTCAGTACGTTAAGCACATGTCTATTATAGCCAAGAAAATAAAAATGTTTTGTAAGTATATTCTGATTCTATTCTCCTTGATGTTTCTGTTCTGGTTAGTTTTTTGATTTGATCTTATTCTAAAAATCTTTTTTTTATTCTAGAGAATTGAGCGTTTCAAATGTTTTGTACTAACCCTATGATCTTAATTTATTTCTCAGCACGTGTTACCATCACTATAAATGATTTTATAGCATAAAATTTAAGAGTAGTTTTTGATTGCAGCTTTATTCTCATTTTACAGTTTCTATGCTTGAGTTTTAAATTTATCTTTTATTCTCAATTTTATACACGTGCTGATTACTGATTAATTTTTCGGCCAGTCAATCTTGATCTTAAATTTTAATATTTAAATTTAACCATTAAGTATTATATATAAATGGTTAAATAAAATAGATAATATTTAATTATGCAATGCCATAATAAGGCAACCACCATGTTATATGAACACCGTGTTATATGTGGTACCGTTTATGGTCAGAACCTGGTATTAGTTTAATTTTTTTTCAATTCTCTAGATATTTGGCTCTAAATTTAAACGTAATCAATGTGTTAAAATAATTTTTTTTATATATTATTACTCTAGTGATGATTACACTAGGATATTTTAATGATTTATTTTCTCACTCTCTCTCAGATAAATATTTTGCATATTACATCATTGATAAATTTACTGTGAATTTATACTTTATTTCCTTGTAAGGAATATTGTTTTTAATATTTGAAAATATAATTTAACTTGAACATATGTTTTGATATTTCTAAATATCAGTATTATGACAAAGTATTTCATGTGATACCTATTAATCTGTATATATATTTTTTGAGTAATAACATTCTTGTTTGCAAAATTTAGAATGAAATTAATAATTCATTGAATAGAAAACTGAAAAATTTTGGGAATATAGTAAACAGTGGTGTATTTTATGTGTATATTTGAAATGATGATTATGATATATATATATATATATCTCAGTGTAACAGTAGAATTCTCAAAAATTGATGCTATTTATTAATTGTTGATATATTTTTTCATTGATATTTTAATGGTAGCTATTACTTCTGTAAATATTTCTGTGATTTAAATCTAAATTGAAACATTATGGCTAAATCTTCACATTCTTTAGCGAGTTTGCTACAAGCTTTCAATGGCAGCAAAGATGCAAATTTAAATTTCTTTCTGAATAATTTAGAGCAAATCGCTCAGTTAGAAAAATGGGACGACAAAAAAAAAAAAGGTCTGATATTAAAGTTAAATCTTGCAGGAGAAGCATTGAAAGTAGTTAGTGAGGCCAAAACAAATGTTGACATGGAATACGAATGCATAGTTAAATTATTAAAAGATAAATTTTCCAGGAAATTAAGTTATGCAGAGTTACAAAGTAAATTTAACTCATTGATTCAAAAACCAAATCAAAGCATAAGAAATTTAATTGAAGAGGTAGAAAAGGCTACTGATGAGTATCTAGAAATCAATGGAGATAGTAATGAGCAAACTTTAAGTCTAGCTAGGAAAATGAAATCACAAAAACTGCTTGACAGCATGCGTCCGGATATTAGAATCGAGGTTATGAAAAGGGGAGCATCAAATTTCAATGAAATAGGCAAAATTGCTATAGATATTGAAAATGCGATTTCAATGAATGAAGCCCATCTGAATAATGTAACAAAATCATCAGAAATTGAGATCTTATTAAGAAGCCAGATAGAAAGCAACAAAAAAATTGAGGAATTGACTCAAAAAATAAATGATTTAACTAAAACTAAATCGGTCAACAACATCTCACAATCGAACAAATTGAATCAACCAAAGATAACTTGTCATATATGTAGTAGAAATCATATCACCACAGAATGTTGGTATTATCCTAAAAACTACAATGTAAACAACAAATTTAAGCCTTATGAAAGAAGCCGCAGCTCTTTCAGAAGAGGATTCAATAGAAATTTTAGAAAGAGGGGTAACAACAGTACGGACAGAAGACAAAATAATTTAAACTAGTTAATGGTTCTTGTGACAAGTGGAAAAATACAAAGCTTACAAGAACCAGTAGAAATTCAAATGATCAAAAATTAACTGGTAACTTAAGGTTAAAAAAGAGAAATATTGGCAAAAAAGATAGAATTCCGAATGATAAGAACAAAATATATAAAACTAAAATTTATGTCAATAGTAATCTTAAAGATAAAAATTTTAATTCAGATTATGATAAGGTTAAGGAATATAATTCAAAAATTTCTAATAACAATAAGAATAGTAATTGGGAAATTGAAGAGGATATAACAAAAAAAAATAGTAAAATAAAAGATACAAATGAAGGAGTAGAAAAAGTAAATAAACATGTAATGACCTGTAATAACAGTAACGATTCAGAATCTCTACCTATTATTTTGTTAAGATTTGGTAACTTAACCATTCCGGCTTTACTAGATACTGGTGCAAATCTTAGTTTAATTGATCCTATCACTCTTAATGAAATTAAAGAAAACACTAAAATAAGTTATTTATCTAGATCTGTAAGAATTCATACTATCGACAACAATACTGTTCCTTATATGTCTGCAATTTCTTCTAAATTCAAAATTGACACTAAATGGTTTCAAGGGATATTTTTTGTAACTAAGAATTCTTGGGCTTATAAATATAAAATAATTTTAGGGTATGATTTCATTCAACAGAATAAAATTGTTTTAGATATACCCAACAAAAAACTTATAGTGAACCATGATTCTTTTGATTTTCTCGAAGATACTCCTCGTATTGTAAATAATGTTTTAAGTGATGTAAAGATTGTAAATAATTTTGCTTTTGCACCAAAAAAGATTGTGATAGAACCCCATTCTCAATTTTTAATTCAATTATGTATGTCTATAGATATGGAAGATAGTAATCAAATACTTTTTTCTCCAAGCAAGAACAAACTAAATTATACTATCTATGAATCTGTTAATGAATTTAAGGATCAAAAATTTAGTACTTTAATTGAAAATAACACAGATAATAAGATTGTGATTAATAAAGGTACAAAATTAGGAAATGTTATTAGTATTAAAGATGATGATATAATTAAACCTAAAGAAAATACTAATTACCAAATTAACAATTTAAATCTAAATGAAATTCATCAACTGAGAAAAAAAGAACTTAATGCCTCTGATTTTGATTTGAGTCATTTAAATAAGGTAGATGCGGATAAGATACTTCAAGTTTTGTTAAACAATTATCAAGTTTTCTCTCAATCGTATACAACTTTAGGATCTACGGATGCAGTAATACCTGAATTTAACTTATTGCATAATTTTTCTATACAAACAAAACCATATCCGATTCCTAATATTGCAAAAAATTTTGCCAAAAAAGAGATTAATGATCTATTAAATGCAGGAATTATTGAACCATCTTCTTCCAATTATTGTTTTCCTGTGATTTTTGTCAAGAAAAAGCCTTATGTAAATGATCCTAACTTACAAAAATTCAGGATGGTAATAGATTATAGATTACTTAACTCAGTTACTGAGACTTTTAAAATTTGTCTTCCAAAAATCAATGATATCTTACATAACATTTCTGGAAAATCATTATATAGTGTATTAGATCTCAAGAGTGCATTTTTCCAGATAAAATTAAAAGAACAGGATAAATCCAAATTAGCATTTTGTTGTGAGATAGGCAACTTTCAACCTACTCGCCTTCCTTTTGGTTCTCGCAACAGTACATCTTTTTTCCATAATTTAATTTCTAAATGTTTAGACGATATTAAGGGACCTAATTTGCAATATTTCCTTGACGACATTGTTCTTGCTGCAAATTCTATGGAAGAAATGTCACAGTTACTTGTTAAGGTTTTTGACAGATTAAAGAAATTTAATTTAACTCTTGATCCAGCTAAAGTACAAATTTGCAAGTCTGAAATTAAATATTTAGGTTTTGATGTTAATTCAAATGGTTTTTCACCTGCATCTGAAAATGTAAATAAGATTTTAAAATTTCCTATTCCAAAAGATGTGAAACAAGTTCAAACTTTTTGAGGTATGATTGGTTATTTCAGACATTTAATTTATAACTTCGCAGAGATTGTTAAACCTATTGTAAATTTAACGAAAAAGAATGTTACTTTTAATTGGAATAAAGACTGTCAGGATGCTTTTAAAAATATATCTGAACAATTATTGCTTAAACCTACTTTAAAGAATATAAATGATGAAGAAAAATTTTACTTGGTAACTGATGCTTCTAGCAATGCTCTGTGTGGAATTCTAATGCAAAAAAATAATGACAATTTTGACCCAATAGAGTTTTATTCTAGGCAGTTAACCCATTCTGAATCTAAATACCCATCTATCAGGAGGGAACTCTTAGCCATTGTAGATTCTATTAAGTATTTTGATAAGTTTCTTTATGGCAAAAATTTTATTATTTTTACTGATGCTAAAGCTCTAACTTTTCATATAAATTTACAAAAACAACCTGAAATAGTAAGTCGATGGTTAATGTATATGCAGGAATTCAGTTACACAATTCAACATATTCCTGGTTTTAAAAATCCTGCTGATTACCTATCTAGAGTAACTAATGATAATGCTGTAGTAAATAATGCAAACATTTTTGAAGTTAATGATAATCTTAAAATAGAGAATATAAAAAATTCTCAACAAAATTGTAAACAAACTCAGGAAATCTTTAAAAAACTAAATGATAACGACAAACTAACTTCTAAGAAATTTTTTTTAAATAATGATGGTATTTTGATGATGAAGGTGAGACCACCTAAACACCCTTATAAGACTTTGAATAGAATTTTTATACCCATCTCATTAAGAGGGGAAATTTTAAAGGCAGCTCATGCAGCACATTTTGGTGTATTTAAAACTTATAATTTATTAAAAAAAAATTATGCTTGGTATGGAATGTTAGCAGATACTAAAAATTTTGTAGAATCTTGTGATGCATGTTTGGCAAATAAGCCTAAGGCTAAATTAACTGAGACAAAATTAATTGAAAAAGGTGATTTAAGCGTAGGACAAATTCTATCAATAGATATTGTAGGGAAATTACCCAGATCAATTGATAATAAATTCTTTATTTTAACCATAATTGACAACTACTCACGTTATTTAGAGGCAATACCCTTAACTAACATTAAATCTTCTACAATTATCAATAACTTAAATGAATATTTTTCCAAATTTGGTTTGCCTCAATCCATTATTTCTGATAATGGTACTAACTTTACTTCGGAGGAGTTTGAAAATTTTATTAGGGCACTGAGTATTGAACATCGTAAAACCTCATTTTACTATCCTATGGCTAATGGACTAATAGAAAGGTCACATAGAGTTCTCAAAGAATCTTTAGCATCTATGTGTAACAACAGCTGGGATTGGACTAAGAAATTACTTTTTTTTAAACTTCATTATAATGCTTCTATTCATGCAGTGACTGGATATACACCAGCTAAATTATTTTTTGGCAGAAATTTAACTATACCTTTAAATATACATGCTTCGGTTAGGAAAGGAGAGACACCAACTAATTTTCTCAAGAATTTAAAAGAACATATTGCAGAGACGAGAGATATAGTTTCCAAAAATGAGAGTAAATACTTTGAGCAGCACAGTAAACAAATAAAAGGGAGAGCAATCCCAAATTTTGAAAATAATGATTTGATATATTTAAAAATTAACACTGATGTAAATACCTTTCAACCTAAATATGAAGGACCATTTAAGGTCACTAAAAAATTCAGAGGAAATAATTACCTCATTCACATTAAAGATGATAAAAGAGATATTTATAAAAAATATCATGTAAGTAAACTTTTCAAAAAAAGGTTGCTAAAAGAAAAATTGAGTAATGACATGTCTAATATAAATGATCTTGATGAGAGTTTTGAATATTAAGCTGAGATAGTGTAAATTATTTATCACGTATTGTATAAGGTATTGATATTGACAATTTTGGCTTGAAATTTATTTAATGTAAAAATTTAGTTAGCAATATTTTTTTTTTCTTGGTTAGATTTTTGAATTGCATCTTTCTCCTTCGAGCTCAAAATTTTATATTTGATGATAAATGGCTGGCCCAATCATCATTAAATATGGAAACATCCCATTCAAAAATTAAGCTAGATTTTTTTTCTTGGTTTTCTCTTTCTGATAACCATTTTATTTTTTTTAGCTACCTAGGAATTTTTACAATCCTTGTGATGCAAATTTTGGTTATATTGTCATTTCAATCACTTTTATTTTAGATAGTGATAATGAATAGAAAGATTTGATATGGTAATAAGAATAATAAATGTGAATGAAAGTAATAAGTATGAGAAAATTGATAATATAAAGGTATGATAATTTGAAATAACAACAATGTAAAAAACAAACATAAGATTGAAGGTATTATCACAAATTGAAAGTACGAGTAACAAAATATATTAGAAATGGTTTTTATGCAAATCAAATCTTTGAGTGAGCTATGTGGATCAAATGTGTATATATAATTTTTTTGCTCCACATCATTAAAATATTTGTATGACTTGGGAGAGAGAGAGTGAGCAAATATTCTCAAGGAAAATAAACAGAAATACTATATTGTTATGATTATGATATATGTTATAAGTGAATTATTTCCAGTAGTATTACATTCTTGGCACAAAATTTTTTTTTTACATTTTTTTTTCTCAAAAAGAGGTGATAATGTTAAATAGGAATTTAACATTTAGTGTAATAACTCTTGCTAATAATATTATCACACTTTGCACAAGAACTCACAAATCTTTTCTCACAGATAATGTTAAATAGGAATTTAACATTTAGTTTTCAGTTTGTAAACAAAACAACATGGAAAGCAGTGTCTGAAGAAAGCAAATCTTTCGGGATGCACTCATCTCTTATTGGGCAATGGAACGGCAGCGGAGCCAATCAGATGAAGGAATGAGACTCTTGGAATTCCGCTAAGGATGAGGCGATTAAGTGTAAGGCTGATAAGCCGAAGACAAAATATAAAAACTTTTCGTTTATGTTGGCATCAGTCTGATTTTCATCCTTGCCGCGGGCTTTGAAACAAAAAAGGAGTGAGTGGTTGGTTTTCGTGAGGCGAGGGGGCTTCGGCCCCTTAGCAATAGTGAAGTGAGAGAGTGTGCAGCTCCAGTATTAGGGAGTGAAATTTTTTAGAGAATGGAAAGAATCTATTCTCATCTCAAAATTTTTTTTCTAAATTCTTTGCTGTTTTAGCAATTTAATATTTCATTGCCAGAATGGATTTACGATGGCAAATTATTTTCGTGTTTTGAGATCATAAATTTGATGTAAAATTTCAGTACGTTAAGCACATGTCTATTATAGCCAAGAAAATAAAAATGTTTTGTAAGTATATTCTGATTCTATTCTCCTTGATGTTTCTGTTCTGGTTAGTTTTTTGATTTGATCTTATTCTAAAAATCTTTTTTTTATTCTAGAGAATTGAGCGTTTCAAATGTTTTGTACTAACCCTATGATCTTAATTTATTTCTCAGCACGTGTTACCATCACTATAAATGATTTTATAGCATAAAATTTAAGAGTAGTTTTTGATTGCAGCTTTATTCTCATTTTACAGTTTCTATGCTTGAGTTTTAAATTTATCTTTTATTCTCAATTTTATACACGTGCTGATTACTGATTAATTTTTCGGCCAGTCAATCTTGATCTTAAATTTTAATATTTAAATTTAACCATTAAGTATTATATATAAATGGTTAAATAAAATAGATAATATTTAATTATGCAATGCCATAATAAGGCAACCACCATGTTATATGAACACCGTGTTATAGAGATGCTTCTCTTTTAGGTTTTTTACTTAAAAATAATAAAACATTAAACAAATAAGAATATAAGTCAATAAAAATAATCAATCTTCTAAATTTTAAAAAATAAAGAAACAACCAGTTAAAAACACTTGGCTAAAATAAAAATTACCTTTCATTACGTTTGAATTCACAATTATTTTATGACTCACTGGTACGAAGCTTTTCATGAGTATCATTCCATGCAGTTTGTACTTTTGGAATTATTCCCTGAAAATAAACAAGTTTTAAAATCATATAATGTTATGCTTAAGAACGAATGATACATTTAATAATAAGTAAAATAAAGCTAGAATAGTTTTTAAAATTAAAAACTACTACAAACATTATTTCAAAAAAAAGAAAAAATATGATGAAAAGTTTTCAAATTAACTCAAAATTAAATTAAATTTATAAAGTTAAAAGATCATATTTTAGTTAAAATAGCTGATCCAAGGTCATATAAAAAATAGAACACAATTTTAAAAACAGGAGGATTTTATATTATACGTACTTAATTTTGAACTATACAAAGACAATTTTATAGAAATCAACTGATATGGTGCAGTTACAAAAGAAGCTACTTGTAATGATGAATTCACTCGTATAAAATATCATGCAATATTTTTTTAAACTTTATCTGTGTTTCAAATTATTTTTCTAAGAAGAATAACTGTAAAGCAAAAATGGCAAAATGTAAACCAAATTTGGAAAATAGCTGTTTAATATATGTGTGTATATATACATATATATATTAAGACTTATTCTTAAAAATTAGTTCACATTTAGTAATTTTTGCTCAAAGTTCAAAATGTAGAGAAAACATGGAAAAAATTACAGAATATTGAAAAAAGAAAATTATTTTTAAAAAAATTAGAAAAAAATGAATACAAATCTGGGGAAAAAAAAACAAAGTATAGAATCTTTTCACATGACTATATCTGCTAGTTCTTTAGTGCTCCTCACACTATTGTATTGATGTATTTTGCATGGACTATAATGATACAATATTAGAAAGCACTCCTTTTCGCGGATATAATCGTGTGAGCTGATGAAGAGATTATAACTTTTCTCCCCCGCACTTTTATTAATTTCTTTTAAATACTTTTTTCTTTATTCTGTAATTTTTTCCATGTTTTCTCTACATTTTGAACTTATTTTATGAGTTCTATATACTTGCAGATTAGGCTCAGTAAATAAAACTTACTGATTTTCTTAATTTTCTTTGTTTTTCTCCTTTTTCTTTTTATTTACTGTGCTATATATATATATATGTATATGCGTGTGTGTGTAACTTTACAATATAACAAAACTTTATTAACTGGAGCACCCAAACTTAATTAACAAAAAGATTATTTAGATTGATAATTCTTAGTCACTTCAGTCTTAAGTAATAATCTTCAAATTTTTCTTCATTCTTGAAAGTTTTCCTTTTAGACAGAAATACATTTAAAGAATTACCAATCTAACAAAACACACCCTGAAGCATTTCTTTAAGAAAGCAGTCAACTACAAAAAAATTTACCTATCAGTTTAAAATATTCTTCAGACATTATTTACAGTGGTAATTCTCAATTTTTTTAATAAAAAAAGATTTAAATAATTATTTTCAAAAAATTTATATGTACACTTGAAGGGAAAACAAAACCATAAATTGGGCAGAAAATAATTTTGAATTAAAAAGAATAGAGCCTCAATTTGTTTCAACAATCCCCCAGTACAACAAAATATTTTGAAATAACTCAACATTGTTTTATGAATATCTAAGAAATGATGGCATTGCACTTTTAGGAAATGATATTCAGAAAATGTCCAGGAAAGGAATAATTTGTAAAATTGTAAAAATATCAAATTCAACAAATCAAAAGGTTTTAAACGTGGTAACATTATAATAAAGAAAGTAATAAGTTCATAGATCTTCTATTAATTTTTTTAATGCTACTTCATATAAAATTGATAAATTAACTAACATGTTGTAAAATTTTAAACTAACTACTTTTGTTATAGAATAATTTATTACCTCTTCAGAAATATGGACCACTACTTTTTCAATAACATCAACAAACACTTCAGTCTTCAGGTTCTATAAAGGAAAAATTCAGCTAAATTTATCTTTTTGGTGCAAGGAAAAAAAACTAAATAAATAAACAAGAAATGCTTTTAAATAACTCTGTGATACAGTATGCACTTTCTTCGATACTTAAAATTGTTTCATATCCACTGATTTCGGTCTTCTTTAATGTTTACATGAAAAATGATTAATTTTTACATGAAATTAGCTGTATTTTGTTTTGATCAGTTAAAACATTAAAATTTTCTAGTTAATTTTTCTTAACTATAAAATAACTTTTCTATTTGCTAAAAAAATTATGAATGCCAAAACTGTTTTAAGAGTTCATGAGTTTATTAAAAAAAAGAAGGAAATTTAAGTTATTAGAAAAATAAAATGCTATGAATACTATAGTGAATTAATATTACTTGTATTATAATTTTAGAGCTTTCTGAATTTGTTTTCAACTAAAGTGGAATAATCTTTAAAAAGAAGTTCACAGAACAATAACTCATTTTCAAATAGTTTATGAACTTGAATTTTTTATCATTCAATAATTACACATCCTACAGTTTTGTTGCGTAAAACTTTTTTACAAGGTCTTTCTAATAAAATTTTTGCAAATGAATTTTAATCCATAATTCAGAAAGCGAGTTTGATTCAAGTTTTAATCTGTCGTATATATTGCATGATATAGACTGAAGCAGTGCAATAACACCTTACAACTTTGTCAGCAGATAATTGAGTAAAAATATTTATCAATAAAAGTGCGTTTTTTACAAATCTAAAAGATAAGACTGAAAAATATAGTTTACAGCAGATAATAAGAGTTTAAAGTTTTAATAAAATGTAAAAACAAATTTATAAAACAAACTGAAATAGATTCTTATTTTACTATTACTTTCTCTTACTTTATTATGCCTGGAATAAACAAATAAAACAAATTATTCAAAAACTAGAAAATGATTAATTTGAAATTTTAACTAAATACTTTTCTTTTTTCAAATTCTCATTTATTCACAGTAAACAAATATAACAAATCTAAAACAAAAGTTACAGCGCTAAAAGTTTTAAGGGGCCCAAGAAAGAAAGTAACAGCTAAAAAATGTTTGACCTAATGATTGGATTTTCAGTACTAACATAAAATGTTAATAACTTTAGAATAACTAGCATTATTAACGATCTAAATTATTCTAAGAAATTTGTATAGACGATATTTAAACAGAAAATTCAGTCACGAAAACGTCTTTAAATAATCTTTCTATCTTAACACTCAAGGAGGACATCTCTTAAATTTGATCTCAATAGAAAGCAGTTGAATGTTTGGTTCCTTAATGTTAATTTTACTTTTTGCGTATGCCCTTTTTGAACTTGATGCACTGTACTTAATAAGTAGATTTGCATAAAAAAAATCACGCCTTAACTGATGTTTCTTTCTTTAAAGATTGCGTAAATTATATTTATTTAATAAAGAATCTAATATAAAAATATACATAAAACAAAAAATACCATCAGCTCAGATCTAGATTTTACTAATGGTCTTCCTGCAGCCAGATTAGGAAGAAAATTTTTTTTCCAGCCAAAACTAAAAAAAAAGAAAGAATAAATTTGAATATGAATTTTTATTTCTTTCATTTACCAAACTATGATAACTTAACATGTTAATAAACTGAGTACCTTGATAATTTTATGTTTTACAATTCATTCTTAGCAAATTATCAATTTCAATAAGGTAAGAACTTCCTAAATTAGCACTTGATCTTGAACTATTGCTTAAATTGCTTAGAATTTGATTTATACTGCCATTACTAACTTACTTCTCACCTTAAATTAATCTAAAACAAATGTTAATGTTAAGGAATTAATTATTGTTATTTATAACTTGATACAGATACGAACTATGAAAATAAGATATTACACATTTATTTATTTTTTTTTAAAATTTGTTATTTATAAGTAATAAAACAGTAAATAAATAAGAATATCAGTCAATAAAAATAATCAATCTTCCAAATTTTTTAAAAAATAAAAAAAAAATTTCAAATTAAAAAGTTTTGCTAAAAATAAAAATTACCTTTCATTATGTCATCTTGTTTTAAATTATCTTCTGAATTCACAATTATTTTATGACTCATAGGTAAGAAGCTTTTCATGAGTATCATTCCATGCAGTTGGCACTTTTGAATTATTCCCTGAAAATTAATAAATTTCAAAATGGTAAGAAATTCATCAAGCTGTCCTTAAAAAAACGAATCACATTTAACAATAAGTAAAATAAATCAAAATTACTTTTTCTTAAATTAAAACTACAAACATTATTTCCAAAAAAAATGAAAAGTTTCCAGATTAACTCAAATTAAATTGCATTTATAAAGTTAAGAGATGATATCTTACTTAAAATAGTTGATCCAAGGTCAGAAAAAAAATTTCTACAGAAGCAGCACAAAATTTTTTTTTTAGAAAGAAAATTTTCATATTAAATTAACTAACTTTTGAACTTTACAAAGACAATTTTATAGAACTCAACTGATATGGCACAGATACTGAAGAAGCTACTTCAAAAATATCCTTCTTAGTCTTATAAAATGTCATGCAATATTGTTTTAGACTTTATCTGTCTTTCAAACTATTTTCCTAAGAAGAAATAATTCTTAAGCAAAAATTACAAAATATAAACCATTTTTTAAAAAAAGCTGTTTAATATTTTATACAGCTACTATTTAACGAACTTCCACTTTGCGAATTTTTCTATTTTGCAATTCTTTTCAAGGAACCAAGAACATTTTGGAAATTTCTTCGTAAAATAACTTTCAAATAGCGAAGTAAAATTTCTAATTAACGTATTTTTCGTTGAGATGCACTTTCCCTATTTCCCAAAATATTTCAAACTTGTGGATGCATGTTATGGGGGAAATGACTTTATATTGATTTTCGAAGCCACTTTTAGTGAAAGCAGTTAAAATCCCTTTCCTTTTTTGCTTGTATTTCAAACGAAAAACTCAGACAAAATGAATAGATTTTAAGTGTAGCAAATTAACTTAAGAACGCATGTGGAAATGTATGTTTAAAATTACTTTAATAATAAAAGCAGCTATAATTTTTTACATAAATTTAGTTTTTTTAGTTGAAAATGTATGTAATGATAGTGTAACACTGAATAATGTTTTGCTCTATTCTTGGTTTATTTTAGGGTTAAGATTTATAAAATAAAAAGTAGATACTAGTTTAGAAGATAAAGGTGTGTCAATTGCGACTTTTAATTATGTCTAGGGTTTATGAATTTAAAACCTGCTTTGTGTTGTTTAAGTATTTAAAAAGGTGTTTTCTTTTTAACGAATTTTCCATAAATCGAATTTATTACCGGGATTTAGTGCCATCCCTAAATAATGGTCGACTGTATAGATATAACTTAACAAAATATGCAATATATCAAAACTTTATTAATTAGAGCACCCAAAGAATTGACAAAGAGCTGCTAGCCATTTAGATTGATAATTCTTTGTCACTTTAGTCTTAAGCAATAATCTTCAAATTTTTCTTTATTCTTGAAAGTTTTCTGCTTAGAGAGAAATAAATTTAAAGAAATACTGATCTTACAGAGCACATCCTGAAAAATTTTTGTAAGGAAAATAGTTAACTACAAAAAAAATTTACTTATCAGTGCAAAATTTTATTTCAGACGGTATTTACAGAGGTAATTCTCAATCTTTTTAATAAAAAAATATTTAAATAGTTATTTTCCACAAAGAAAACTACATGGAATGGAAAACAAAACAATAAATTGAACAAAAAATAATTTTGAATTAAAAAGAAAATAGCCTCAAATTGTTTGAGCTATCTCCCTTTACCACAAAACATTTTGAAATTACTTAACAATGTTTTATGACTATCTAAAAATTGATGGAATTGCACTTTCAGGAAAATAGATGAAGAAATGACATTCAGAAAATTTCTAGGTAAGGAATAATTTATGTAAAAATACCAAATTCAACAAATCAAAAGGTTTTGAATTTGGTCGCATTCCAATAAAGGAAGCAATAAGTTTCAAGGTCTCCTAATATAATTTTAAAAACTATGCAGCCATAAACAGCACTTAAGTATAAATTTAGATACATAATGTTAAAACAATTATGCAAGGATTATGTAGTTAAGAAATAAACTATGCTTTTAAAAATTTTCAATTTGGGAGTGGTACTGTACTCACATGCATTTTCTCGACTAACTAAAATCTAATCTAAATCTCTAAACAAAAAAAATGAAATATGTTCTCTAGTTAGCACATATTTTTATCATGAACTGATATGTCAATCCATAAACTATTAAACAATTACTTTTTTTAAAATTAAAAATCATAAATAATTTAATCCATAATTTTTGTAATTTAAAATTTAAGTTGCTTGAAATTCTATTCACATAGCATGTAATTCAAAATAAATGTAATTCTTAAAATTAGCCACAAGTATCGTAAAAGGAAGAAAAAAATTCAATATGAAATTATATATAATAATTATATAAATAATAATTATTATTATTATAACTATATATTTATAAAAACTTTATATTTTCATCAAGAACTTTTTATATTTCATAACCATCATTGAACAGCCGACCCAATTTTTGGGTTTATGACTACTAGCGTTCAACTCCGTAGCCGCTGGTAGAATTCGAATCAATCAGTCAACACTAGGACCGAACCTAGCTCACCTCATCGAGAGGCGAGCACTCTATCCCCTAAGCCACCATTTCTTAAAGAATTGGTAGGAATTGGCTTGGTGATAATTGGTGTTTTTAAAAATCAGAGTTATGTTTAAAACACTTATTGTTGTTGTAGGCCATTAGGGTGTGATTGCATTTGTTTTCCAGTGGCACTGTCTATGACCAAGAATTTGACTTCTGCCACACCCAGACCCAGTTTTCACGAACAAGAGTCCTGCACACTGATAACCAGACTATCCCTTTAAGACACTTGCTTTTTACATTAAACAAAACACTTATTTTAAGCATGTTTTTTAAAACATTCTCTGTTAATGTCCAAAACTTAACATAGAAAATTCTAAGTCAGAGAATCAACTTTATCTTTAGTATAAAAATCATAAGTTTAAAACAACTTGGTTGCTTATAGCGACTGAAACTAAATTGGCAATTTATTTAGCTTATCAAAAAGATATTGATAAAAAAAAGTGTTTCTAACAAAGTCACGTGCAGTTTAACGCTCGCTTGCAGAATTTTAAAAAAAATTCCAGCAAGGTTTTTTTGTAGAAAGAAAAATAAGACTATTTTTGGGGTTGCTAAAGCAATGAAACTTGTAACAATGTTCAAAGCTCTAACAAAATAATATATTTTTATGTTTTTAAAGAAAATGTGCTTTAAAATAATTATTTTTTACATTGTAAATAAAAACAATTTTAATACATACATGAAAAAATAAAATATGCACGAATATTACTTGCATTAAAAAAAAAAGTATTTGTAGAAATAAAAATAAGACTATTCTTTCTATATTTCTCTTATTCAAAGTATTTGTAGAAGGAAAAAAATTGAAGAAAGAAAAATAAGACTATTTTTAGGGTTACTGAAGCAACAAAATTTGTAACAATATTCAAAGCTCCTACGAAATAATAAATTTTTATGTTTCTAAACTAAATGGGCTTTAAAGTAAAATTTTCTACAATCTTAATAAGGAAACAATTTTAATACATACATAAAAAAATGTTTCATGCAAAACATTTTTTCTACTATCATTTCATTACATAGAATGGGGAACATAAAAATTTTTTTATGTTAAGGGGGTAGGTGCATGTAGAAGAAATCCTATCTCAATAATGTTAAAATGACCCAATTTTGATGTACCTTTTTTTAAAAAACTATTGAACATTTTTAAATAAAATTTTTTTCTATTCATTATATGCACTCTTCTACACACTTTAACCAGAGCTTTTGTAATTTAAAGTTTTCATTATTTTTAAAAAAAAATAAAATCCATATTCATACAGGATTTTCATAAAAATTTTACTACACATGCAACCACAAAATATAAGTTAATGTATATAATCAAAATTCCCTTGGTTAAAATGTTTATATAAACATGGAGAAACAGTGTGTAAAATTTAATCACATTAGGATGAGTAGTTTTTGAGAAAAGGTGCGAAAAATCATGGTTTTGAGAAAAACAACATTTAGTAAAAAAAGTATTAATATTTAACTCCTGACATCAATTTATATTAGATTTTAAAAATAACCAACAAGAATGCGTTTTGAATAATATATATCTGGTATTTGAAATCTCTATCTTTTCTAGTTTTTTTAAAAAATTCAATTATCTGGTCTTAGATGAACACATTACAGGCAGTTGTTACGGTTCAAATGTAAGTAAGATATAACTTCACTTTGATACATCTTTACAAAAACCTATTTCACTTTTTATATTTTTTTATAATTATTTCATGCAATATTTCTAACATTTCAACCAGATACTTTTCAATTTGAATTTTTAATTGGAATTTTAAAAAATTCAAAGACATGCTCAGATGCAAGTCCTTGAATTTGAATGGAAAACTTTAGTTTTATGCTTTTGTTTTTGCAAGTGGAGCATAACACAGAATCATTCAAACAATAAGATAATAAATTTAAATTAATTATTTCATTTGCATAAATATTATTCAGAAATGATTCATAATCATTTACATGTTTATCCAGTTTGATTTTTGACGCCGATTCATTCAACTCAATGCTTGTAGATGAACAAGCTGTTTTGCAATGAATACCAAAACGCTTTCATTTTTTTAAACACTCGTTGGCCGCTTCATGTTTATAACTAAATAGTTAATAAATAAGATAAATATGAATGCAAAAAGTTGAAATTAATACGAAAATAATCTGAAAAAATTGCAGTTAGAAGAAGCAAATTTCAGAAAACAACAAAATTTTGAATCTCAAGAAAAGAAGCAATCAATCGATCAATAAACTCATTTCACCTCAATTCTTTTTATAATTGTTGATGCCAAACAAAATAAAATAATAAATTTAATTCTATTTGAGTTTAAAGCTGACCTAAACTTATTTTCAAGGAAATGAGAAGAATCCAAGTTTTAGTTTCGGTTTGAAAGCTTGTTTACTATTTGTAAAAAAATTTTAAAAATACTTCTAATTTGGATAGAATAAAAATTTAAAAGCCATTTTTTAAAGAAAGAACTGTATTTTAAGAATCTGCAAAAAAATAAAAATGCATTATTTAGTATATATATATATATATATATATATATATATATATATATATATATATATATATATATATATATATATATATATATATATATATATATATATATATATATATATATATATATATATATCATATAAAATGGATAAATTAGCTAAGACATTTTTAAACCTAACTATGTTTTGCAATCGAATAATTTATTACCTCTTTGGAAAGATGGAAAACTATTTTTTCAATAACATCAACAAACACTTCATTCTTCAAGTTCTACAAATGAAAAATTCAGCTAAATTTAACTTATTGGTGCAAGGAAAAAAACTAAATAAATAAACAAGAAATGTTTTTAAATAACTCTGTGATATAGCATGCACTTTCCTCAATACTTCATTTTGCTGAATATCCACTAGTTTCTGCCTTCTTTAATTTTTACTTAAAAATTATTAATTTTTACATGAAATTAGTTGTTTTTTTATTTGGAACAGTTAACACATTAAAATGTTTAAGTCAAACTCCAATTAACAATAATATAACTTTTCCACTTGCTAATAATAATAATAATAATAATAAATGCTAAAACTATTTTAAGAGTTTAAGTAACAGATGAGTTTATTAAAAAAAAAAAAAAGGGGGAAAGTTAAGCATTGTTACAATAAAAACAAAATACAAGGAATATTATAGTGAACTAATATTACCTAAAATTATAATTTTAGATCTTTTTGAATTTTTTTTTTTTTTAACTAAAGAGGAGTAATCTTTAAAAAGAAGTTCTCAGAACAATAAATCGATTTCAAAGAGTAACTACTTGAATTTTTTATTATTCAATAATTACACATCCTACCGCTTTGTAGGGTAAAAATATTTTATAACGCGTAGCTAATAAAATTTTGGCAAAGGAATTTTAATCCACAATCCAAAAAGCAATTTTAATTCAATTTTTAATTTGTCATATGTATTGCATAGTTTAGAGTAAAACATTGCAATAAAACCTTAAAAATTTGTGACTAGAAAATTTAAAAAAAAATGTGCAACAATATCTTTCAATTAGTGTTCCACAAATTTAAAAAATAAGAAAGAAAAATACAGTTTACTGCAGAAAATAAAAACTCAAACCTTTTAATAAAATGCAAAAACGAACTTATAAAACAAACTGAAATAGAACTTTAAAGTATTTTCTTATTCTACTCTGCATGGTATAGCTAATAAAATATTTTACATCCTTTAATTCAATAAAGCAAACTAATAAACAACAACTTGGCCAACCTGAAGATGATTGACGTGCTTTCTTTTCAAACTTAAAGTCCTTACATAGAAAATATAATTGAATGAAAATCAAAAACAAAACCTTCCACTCCAATTTTTGTCAATCGGTTTTAAATAAAATCTAAATAATTATCAATAATCATCCTAACGAATATAAAATTTTTCTTCCAAAACTACACTAAATTATAAAAAGGAGACATTTTACAGTCAATATTCTAGAAGGTCAATGCATTTTTCTGACAAAATTACATCAATACGTGGACCTAAGCTAATTAACAGTGAGCAGCATTTTCTTAAAGTAATTTAATACTATACCTTTGTCCACTTTTAGGTTGTGAAAAATATTTACATTATTGCATGATTAAGGTTAAAAGAAATTTTAAGCTGCATCCACTGCGAATTTTGCAGACAAAATTAAAATAAATTTCAGAAAAATCTCAAGATAGACAAATAAACAGTAAAAAAATAACAAATATAAGCAAAATACCATCATTAATCAGACAGAATTAAACAGACCAAAAATCTCAAGACAAACAGTATTAAATTAACAGTAAAAAAATAACAAATATAAAGAAATTAAAGTATAAAATTACAGTATTAAACAGTAATTTAGTACTACACTTTCTTTTTTTTAAATAACTGTTCCAATTTTCGGGTTTACGACTTCTAATGTTCAACTCCTTAGCCTTGTAATTTTGAACCCAATCCAGAAGACAAGGGAAGTCCTGGATAATGTATTGGGAGAAATTTGATTTCGTGGAGGACTTTTTGATGGAACTAACCGGCATTTGCGTTACATGGAGAGGAAGACCTCTCACAGTCAGTTAATACTGCCTTATTACTTCCGCTTCGTAACTCAATTTTGAAATTTTATAAGAAATATTAAACATTCTTTAGGGAGCTAAATATTTTATATTTAAATTTAAAGTACTTACTTATTAGTCAACATAGTTTATTTTAGAATTTATTGTAAGAAAATTAAAATATATGAAATTTTTTAGTCCTGAATTTAACTAGTACCAATAACTACATAGTTTATTTTGATTTCAAAATTATTTTTTATTTTTTCTCAACTTTAAGTGACATTTAAAACTGTTTGAACAACCTAAACTATTGTAAACCAAAGAATTTCTTAACGCATTTTTACTCAATCAATATGCCAACTTTACAGAAAAACAAAATGTTTGCCTATATTGTTAGGCAACAAATGAAACAAAAATGTATATCATAAATTTTCCACTGAGTGATGCATTTTAACATTTAGAAACTGATGCGGGAAAGAAATTTTTTTTTAAAATTTATAGCTCAATAAAACCAATGATCTTCTAAATCAGTAAAAAAGTTTGAAATGCATATATTACTGTAAGTCACCGAAATGAGGAAAATGTCATCTTTCACCGGTGAATGTCAACCTACCTTAGTGGTAGACGGATCCCCTTGCTGAAAGGCTAACCGTGGAAGGTTCTCGTGGTCTTCCTCTCCATGTAATGCAAATGCGGGTTAGTTCCATCAAAACATCCTCCACGAGATCAAATTTCCCCCAGTTCTAGATACAGGAGCTCCCTTGTCTTCTGTATTGGATTAAAAAATTACAAGGTTACGCAGTTGAACAATAGTAATAGTAAATCCAAAAATCGGGTCAGCTTTTCAGCGATGGTTATAAAATAAATTATAGTTAACTGCAACTACTTTTTTTACAAAGTATTTTCGAAATGTAGTTGTTACCATGAATGAAAAATCGTCGAAATCAAGTTGTTACCGTCGTAATGATGAGAATGTCAACTTTCAACGGTGAATGTCAACAATCACTTAGTCACATTAGAGAATGGCCGAAATATTAATTACATCCTATTTTATATTTATTCTTTGATATTATTATATTTATACGATATTTTAACATCTTTTGAAGATAGATAAGGAGAAACATCAGTGTTCGGATTACCGGTAAAATACATATCGAACAGTGACACTGAAACTTAAGAGAACATGAGTGTAGGGTATATCGGGTAAATGTATACCGGACCGTGACATTGAAACTTTAAAAAAAACATTGATGTAGGATATAAAGCGGGCAAATGTATACCGGGTAGTATCATTTAACAAGATAGACTAGGTGATTGTCAACATTCACCAGTTTAAGTCCACCAATCTCTGTCATTCACAGTAAGACATACATTGTTATGAGTTTAAACCGATATTGTCTGAAGTCTTAAATGAAAACAGTCTTCAACTAAAATATAATTTTTATCTGTACAGGTGTCATAATTAATGACAATAAGTCCAGGAAATCTGTGGAGCCCCCAACATATTCCATGCATTTTATCTTCAAAGTAACTGCACACTTTGTGTGAGAAAATTCAATAATATTAATAAAACATTGCAAGTTCGAATTAAACAGTTTTGGAATTTGATCTGATCAGATAATGTATTAATCTAAGGGGACCATAATTCCAAGATTCACAGTGACAACTCCCCAATTTCATTATCTTTTTTGAAAAGGCGTTAACAACCTTGGCATTGACCAAAAAGGAACAAGTGATGCAAGTTTTGAATCGTAAGAAAGGGAGGAAGAACTACGTAATAGTTTATTGTTTTAATTTCTACTGATATTTACTAAATTTGGTTTCAAACTTTTGTACGTGAGGCCCCGGTTTGTACACTCAAATGATTGTTAACTCAGAATTTCATGCACGTGCATTAGGCTGAAGATGAAATTCCCTATATTTATTAAAACAGTGACGCACAACGTAGCTTTCAACTTAGTTATTAAGCAAAATTCTAAAAAAGTATTTTATTTTTTAAATAATAATATTTTAAATATTATATTCATAATATCAAAAAAAATTACGACAAAATGTGTTTTAAAATTATACTGAATATTTAAAAAGCTTCATTTTGTTTTTTGTTTTTTTTCGTTCTAAAGAGCAGGGAGTCAAACGGCCCCTCTTTAAAGGAAGGCTTAGGCTGGGGCCCCAGGTGCTTTTTCAGGTCTATGGCCAGTCCGAATGATTTTATAACCGTCGTTAAGCAGCCAACCCAATTAAGGGTTTCTGCTACTAATCTTCAACTCCGTAGCCTTGTAATTTTGAACCCGAATCAGAAGACAAGGGAACTCCTGGATCAAGTATTTGGAGAAGTTTGCTTTTGTGGAGGACTGTTTGATGCAACTAATCCACATTTCCGTTACATGGAAAGGAAAACCGCAAAAACATTCCATGGTTTGCTTGACAGCAGGAAACTCTAACCTATGATCCGTCTACCACTGAGGATATTTTCCGGCAACACTGACGTTTGTGCGTGCCGGCTAAGCAGAATTCGAATCGACCAGCTATCACTGGGATTAAACCAGAGTCACTTCATTGAAAGCGAGCGTTCTATCTCCTGAGCCACCATGGCTCAATCCGGATGATTCAACCAGTTAAAAGGGGAAAGGAGGTTAAGTTCTAGATCATAAATGGCTTAAAACTAGTTATAACTTTTTGTCATATTCGTAGAAGATTTGTCTTTTTGTCGTATTAGAATTCGCTTATTTTTGTGAGCGCAGGTACAGTGACCAAAGAAAAAGAGTGCCACTCTTAATAACTTTTGATCTATTGATCCGATTTTTACGTACTCAATTTTAATGGTTTGTGGGGGAACTAATTAGTGCAGACGATATTTTATATTAGGAAATCAGACAAGAGACGAAAAAAGTAATTTTTCTGAATAAACAACGGAATCGGATATCTATTTCCTAAAATATAGGGATTAGCTGCAATCTGGAAAAAAATTTGTCCTGATAGTTTGGCCAAGAGAACGGTACACAGTTTGAAGCAATTATTAATTTACTTTAAGCATATTTTGCAGTGTCTAGAGAAATTTTTAAGTAAATTGAAAAAAAAATTGCACACGATAATAAAATTCTTTTGTCTAAAGATACAAAAAAATAAATTTTAGTAAATATTTATTATTTCTTATTTTGGTTATTAATAGTCAAAAAATTTTAAGTTGTAAGGTATAATTTTTTTACATCATTATAAAGAATGCAATTTCACATATCAAAAGGCAAAATTTGAGAGAAGTAGTAGAATAGTTCCTGAAAAAGCGAGTTTTAAAAATACAACTATTTTAAAATTCTATTTCTCAAGAACTAGTTGAACGATTTCACTTAAATGTCATATTTTGCTTTGTAAAATTACATTCTTTAAAAAGATGTAAAAATTTTTATACCTTACAAATCGAAATTATTTCGACTATTATTAAATAATACCGCTTTCGTGATCAAACTATTGGGACCATATTTCTCGCCTACCATTGAGTTGAACAGGGTTCGAATTCCAGCGATGGCTGGTCGATTCCGCATTAGTCTTGAAACTTGAGCTGACTACAGTGCTGACGTAAAATATCCTCTGTGGTAGATGGATCACGGGAGCCCTTGCCGTTAGGCTTACCGTGGGAGGTTTTCATGGTTTTCCTCTCCATGTAATGCAAATGCGGGTTAGTTCCATCAAAAAATCCTCCACTAAGGCAAATTTCTTCCAATACTTGATCCAGAAGCTCCTTTGTCTTCTGGATTGGGTTCAAAATTAAAAAGCTAGGAAGTTTATAAAATAAAATTATGTTTTTTCCCAAAATTATTCCTCTTAGATTTTGGTGTTCAGAAAACCGAATTCCTCGGAGGAAAAAAGCTACTATATTCAGAGAAAGTATGTTTCTGCATTTGACTTCGTAACTTAAAATATCGTCTGCATTTAATTATTATTTGGGTCACCCCCTTTCACTACTAAGATCTTGAATATATGATCATTGGACTAAAAGTAATTCAGGGTGGACCATTTTCTATCCTGAGCACCATACACATGTACCTTAATATATTGTATTATTCCTTGTACTAGAATTTGTATTGAAATCACATATTATATAATTTATAACTCTTTGCTTAAACAGCCAGAAATTGCCTGTTAACGAAGGAAAAAAACTGTAGCAAGAAGTGTGTTTGAAAATAATTACAAGATTTGAAATAGTTTACAAAGTAGATTGAATTTTACTTACAGATGAAATTGAAATCAGCAAAACAGATTCCACTTTATCTGGTTGTTCCTTATTTGTCGCACAACTTAGCAGAAATATATCCTACAAACATTGTTGAATTTAATAAAAACAATTGCAATTTGAAATTAATTACAAGATTTGAAATAATTTAATAAGTAGATTAAACTATACTTACAGATGAAGTTGCAATCAGCAAAACAGATCCCACTTTGTCCGGTTGTTCCTTATTTGTCGCCCTATTAAGCAGAAAATATCCTACAAAGCTAAATTACATTCTGTTAGAGAGACAGGATTATTACCAAACGAATTAAAGGTCTCAAGAAAATATTAAAATTTTTTTTATTAAAAACAGTTAAAGTTAACGATATTAAAAGCAATGGAAACACACCACAAGGAAAATGGCCGGAAACAATCAATATACTAACAAACACATAGAAAAAAAAATAGCTAAAAAGTACTTAAAATTAAACACTAATTTTTCATCTGATAAAAACAAAGAAAATAATTAAAAACAGTATTAAAAAAATCTATCAGACACACTTGAAAAGAAACGAGGAACAAAATTGTTAAAAAAAAAAAAAAAAAAAAAAAAAAAAAATACATATTAAAATCTGGAACCTTACAGAAAAAACAAGAACATTTTTTTTTAAATCATTTAAAAAAATTGGTCAAATCATAAAATGAGAAAAACATAAGAATAAAATAATTAAAATAATAAAAATCTTGAAAAAAAGGATAAAAATGGATATACTCAGATTAAATAATGAATAATAAAAAAAGTTAAATCTGTATAAGAATAATATCGCACCGTAAACAAAGATCGATAATATGAAAAATGAAATAAGGCGATGAACAAGAATGGATTTAATCAGATGTACATAAATGGAAATTTTATAAAGCAAAAAAAATTAGAGCCCGCATTGGAAAAAAATAGAAGAGACATGGAACAAAAGAGGTGCACCAATACGAAAAACATCCATTCAAAAATATGAAACAAAAGCACTGAAAAAAAGCCATTGGAAGATAAACGAGAAAAAAAAACATCGAGGAAAAAAAACTCCAAAAAAGGATATACACACATACATAGGAAACGAAAACAGAACACACATAGGATAAGAAAACGCAGATTTAATAATAATTATATATATATATATATATATATATATATATATATATATATATATATATATATATATATATATATATATATATATATATATATATATATAATCTTACACATTGAAAAGAAGCAGAGGGTGCATTAGAAAAAAGAAGATGAAAAGCTGGAAAACTATGAATAAGAGTGGAAAGCATTTGAAAGCAGTGGAAAAATATGAAGAAATCAAAATTGAAAATGATAATTACAAAAAAAAAAAAAAGAAAAAAAACTGAAGCGAAAAATACAAAACTCTGAAAACAAAACGATTTATACAAAAAGAGAATGGAAGGAACGCAACGAAAAAAGTGCAAAAAACAGAGATGGATTTGATCATCCCGAAAATATTACCCTTTGAAAAACACTCTGAAAAAGACACAGGAAAACATTTGAAAAATACAAAATACACTTAAACAACACGTACATTGGAAGAAATGAATTGAAACACAAACACTGAACATAAAAATTTGGAACACAAAAATAAGATGAAAAGTTTTGAAACTCTAATACAGGATAAAAAAAAATCGAAACATAATGCCTGATGAAAAGATAGTAAACACAAACATTAGAAGGAGAAATTTAAAAAACGAACACAGTTTGAAAAAATTCGAAACAGAGACACAGGACAAGCAAATTGGAGCACAAACACTGTACGAAATAATTTGGAACAGGACGAAAAAAGTTAGAACACAAACACAAAACGCTAAAAATTGAAGAACAAACAAAGTACAAAAAAAATTTCAAATACAAAGATTGGGACGAAAAATTTTGAAACATAAACATTGGATGAAAAAATTTGGAACACAAACACGTTGAGCAAAATATCTGACACACACATTGAAAGAAAAAAAATTTAAAACACATTGAAAGAAAAAAAAATGAAACCCACATTGAAAGAAAAATAAATTAAATGCATATTAAAAATGAAAAGTGGAACACATATTAAAAAAGAAAATACTTGAACGAAAATTATACTAATCAAAAAACACCCTCAAAACACTGCAGAAAAACATTGAAAAAATGCAAACCACACTTAAAGCATACAGCGAAAAAAAATTAAACACACACTAGAAACTAATTTAAACACAACACTGAAGGAAAAGTTTAGAAGAAACACATGATAAAAAAAATTTGGAACATGAACATAGGTCCAAAAAATTAGGAACGCAAACTCAAAATGAAAGTATTTGGAACACAAACACAGGATGAAAAATTTTTGGAGCATAAGCAAGGGGTAAAAATTTTGGCACACACAATGGAAAATAAAATTAGGACCGAGCATAGAAAACAGAAAAATTGAAATACATTTTGAAAGAAAAAATTTGAACTGCATAATGAAAAATGAAAGTTAGAACAAACATTGGAAAGGGAAATTTGGAAAATACATTGTAAATAAAAACTTTCACGAAATGAAAATAAAAAAACAACACATGCTGGAAATAAAAACAAATCATATAGAATAAAATAGTATCTACATTTAAAAAAAAGAATAAAAAGTTGGAACGCAATGAATAAAACAGAAAGCCAATTTAAAAAAATAACCGAAAACATGAAAACAGAATTAAAAACTGGAAAAAAATCAAAAACAAAAGTTGAAAAAATTAAACATCAAATGTAAACAAAATTGAAAATAGGAAATAGAATTGAGCACGCAAAAATACATAAAGATGGTCCCTCTCAAAAAAAAATTGGATTGAATTTACTTGAACAAAAAATTTACCAATCGAATAACACTTTGAAAATACCACAAAAAACATTCAAAACATTTAAACATCACATAAAGCACTCAGGGAAAAATTAAAAAACACATATTGGAAGGAATTAATTGGAACACAAACAGTACCCAAAAAAAATATAGAATACAATAGAGAAATATAAAATAGTGGGATGAATAAATTTGGAACACTAACACATCGTGAAAAAATAAGGATCACAAACAATGGTTGAAAAATATGCGGAAGACAAACACTGGGTTAACAAATTAGGAACACTAAAACAAGGTGAAAAAACTTGTAACGCCAATACTGAATGAAAAAATTTGGAAAACAAAGACAGAACGAAAAATTTTGCAACAGGAACATAGAACGAAAGATGTAGGAACATAAATACTGGATAAAAAAATTTGGAGCATAAACATTTGAAGAAAAAGTTTGGAACACACATACGAAATAAAAATCAAAAGAAAAAATTTCAAACTCGAAACTACAATGAAAAAAATTATAATTAGTTAAAAGGAAAAAAAGAGGCGGAAAACGCTTTATAATGAAATAATGATAAAACCGACCGATCGAAATTCGTCGAGCGTGGTTTAAAAGCGGGAAAACCTCGAGCGCATGTTGCGAGCCGACGGCAAACCGACGAAAAAAAACAACATTTTAATTAAATTTTTTTTCTATTCAAAGAAAAAATGCATTACCTTTTTTCAGTAATAAATGAGAGTTTACTTCCAGTATCGTACCATGTAAAATAAATAAGTGCCTTACCTTACAAGAGTGAGCTTACCTATTGACGTAGAAAAGTACGCAGCCATTTTGTGATCGTCACGTAAAATATCTCTTCAATTTAATTAAAACTTACCTACAATACTCACTAACTCTTCACTGATTTCATTCATGAATGTCAGATGAGTACTTACTGGTAATCCTTTTCTTCAGATTCTAGAAAGAAAAGAAAATTAAACTCAATTCGTAATGGGAAATAGAAAGATTGCACTGCTTTCATACATTAATATTCGTTCCTTTTTCGATCTTAAAGAAAAATAGTTCCTTATTCAGAACATTCCTTATTTAAAAATTAAAGAGAAAAACAATCCGATTGTTTTAAAACATACTGTGTGGAGAGGAGTTATCGACAATGTCAACCTTCATCTACGAAAGGGTACCCCAACATATAATCGAGTTAACATGTCTTATATATTAGTGAATTGTATTTTTGTAGTGATAGACACACTGCAGAACTCCCCCACCAGAATTATAGCTGTGATAGAATTCAATGAATGGATACCACTAGTTGATTTATCGCTGTTTTGTGAAAAGCCGGGAGAGCTGTATTAAGATCACAGTACTTTTGAGCTGATCATGAGAGCTGTATTAAGTTGACTGTAGTGGTAGCTCCTGTGTCGCCTTTAGCAGTCGAGTGTATACGTTGTGGGCGATTGAGACTGAGTAGCAATGGAGAGAGTCATAACTAACAAGTCCAACTGTTCAATGTGAACCATCCATCGAAGAAGGCGTGTTCAGATCGAAGTGGCCGTTACTGTCAAGGTAGGCATGTTCAAATCAAGTCCGAAGGTCACCAATGTGGGGAAAGGAGTTACCGACAATGTCAGTCTTCATGTATGTAAAAGGTACCCCAACATAGAATTGGGTTTAAATGTCTTATATACTATTGAATTGCCATTGTATTTTTGTAGTGGTAGACACACTACAATACGTTGAAAAATGTAGTCTATTGCTATGTATTATCATAGTTGTGAAACTATTCAGTACTTTAGTGTTTTGAGTTGGAACCTTAATACTGAAGTGCAAAATAAAATCTTTAAATAAGCTTCCATTGTCTTAAATTTTAATTGTTAAATATATCCTAAGAAATCAAAGAAATCATTTATCTTCAACTATATTCTCATAGCAGAGCTACCAGCATAGTTTAACCAAAGAAAAGAGTACCATCTTGTAAATAAAATGTAGAACTGAAGAAAAACATTTATATTTAAAAAACCACTTGTATTCAGGCACCACTACAAATTTAGTTCTGCTCCACTTTGCACCACCGAATCACAGAAGCGCAAGTGATAGCAGGCCTGACTATTGATATGTACAGTGCGCAAAATAAAAAAAACGGACCATCCTGAATAACTTTTGATCAAATGATCGGATCTTCGCATTCTAGGACTCAATCTTAATGGTTCGAGGGTGTTATCTCAAACATGCTAATTAATTAGTGCAGACGATATTTTAAGATAAGAAATTAGACACAAAAACCAACTTTTGCTGAAGAAACATATTTTTTTTCCCTGACGGATTCGAAATTCTTTTATATTATTTTATAAACGTCATTGAACAGCATGCCCTATTTTTGGGTTTACGACTACTGATGTTCAACTCCGTAGCCTCGTAATGTTGAACCCAATCCAGAAGACAAGGGAACTCCTGGACCAAGTATTGGGAGAAATTTGCCTTCGTGGAGGACATTTTGATGGAACTAAGCCGCATTCGCGGTACATGGAGAGGAAGACCACGAGAACCTCCCACAGTTAGCCTTACGGCAAAGGGACTCTAACCCATAATCCGTCTACCACTGAGGATATTTCAGATCAGCACTGTGGTCGGTTTTAAGCCGGATATGAATTCGTACCTTCCTACCATCGCTGGGATTAGAACCTGGTTCACCTCATTGGAAGGCGAACGCTCTATTTCCTGAGCCATCGCGTCTCAGCTAACGGGGATAGTCGCAATCTAGGAATAGGGTCCCAATAGTTCGGCCAGGAGAGTGCTCCAAAATTTAGACCCCTTAATGTTTATTTTACTTTTTGCGTGTTTATCCATATCTCGAGAAATTTAAAAGACAATTAGAAATCTTTACCAAACAATTATAAAATTCATTTATACAAAGATAATTCTATGCAAAATATAACTTATAATAAATATTTATTATATTTTATTATTTATTTAATATTAGTCGAAAAAAAATTATATTGCAAAGCATAAAATTTTTTACATTATTATAAAGAAAATATAATTTTACGCTGCAAAATACAAAATTTGAATGAAATAGGTCAAATAGTTCCCGAGAAATCAAATTTTTAAAATACGACTCTTTTTTTAATTCGACTTCTTAAAAACTATTCGGGATGGTTCATTTATATTTTTGCTTCATAATTTTCGGTTATAAACCGCTGTTGTTTCAGTTATAAGCACGCTCCTGACACATCAAGATTTGGTTTGATTAATTTTGTAACCAACATGTTTGTTTTAGGTTGAATTTTGGTCAAGGATTAGGCAAAAAAATTTCCCTTTAGAGGCAATGTTGATTTGGACTTTTGGTAGTTTTTTAGGTGAGAAAACAATCCCTTTTTATTTTGTGAGTGCATGGTACGAGAGTTGTCAACTGTGGATTTATACTCAAGATTCCTTTCAATGCACCATTTGCTTACATAGCATTTTGCAAGTTATGTGAAAATCTTTACCTTACTTGAAAAATATTAATTGATGACCAATTTGAAGATTTTCGATGATTTATGTTAGTTTCAGTGCGATTCATGATGGTCCAAAATCATTTGATGGTCACCATCATCCAACGTGTTCCATTCTGTGTTCATAGTGTTTGATATGAAAACAAACTTCCATCATTTCATAATGGAAAATATTACTTTCATACTATGATGGTTAATCATGAAGAGAAGTTTAATTCTCATGAATCAACAATCGAGGATGAACCGTGATGGTCCATAATAGTTCCAACTATACATTTCTATGACCGTTAAATGGAAATTCTTGTTAGTTCTTAGGAATATACCATCAAAACCATTTGTTTCTTTTCTTCCATGTTGGCCGATCATAAATCAGTCCAAACTCATACATTGAGGTGATTGTGCTTCATGATTGTTCCAACAACTATGTTCGAAATTTTCGATGGTTCAACATAAACAAACCATCAAAACAAGTTGCTATTATGTTGGACCATCATAAATCAGTCCAAATTCCTGGGATGGTTACATTGGGGTGATGGTCACTTATGTTGGTTAACATCAAAAATATGGTGGTTCATGATGGAATTATTGATGATAACCATCAAGATTATGTTGATCCATCAATGGGAAACCATCAAAAATTTCGACTTGATGAGTATGACAATGTCATTTGCACATCCCTGAGTAAAGTAGCTGAAATGTTTTATTAGACTGTTTAATACCCGACTCCAAAGTAATGGTCATAAAACACCTCCTTGAGAACAGCCGCTAGCAGTCTTTTTATTCTTCCAGATGTCCTATTGAAGATATTCATTTGGATAACTCTATCAGGGCTTTAGTCCATGAACACAAGTATGGTTAGTCCCTGTGATCTTTAAGGTTGGTTTCTCTTGCCCCCACCCCCCACTCTATTTTGAGAGTCAGAAATCCAAATCCGTAATGAAAAAAAGGCATTTTTATTCAAAGAAAATACGTTTTCGTATTTCATTCGTAACTAATATATCATTTGCATTAATTAATTAGCATATATATATGTAGTTTTATTCTCGAACCATTACAGGGTGCGTAGCGATATTTCACAACAAAAAAGAAGCACCTTTTAAGTACTTTTTAAGCAGTCAAAAAATATTTTTAATCACTACATACATTAGCGAAATGCAAAATAATTTTCAAAGACTTTACATGATCATGATAAAATAACTAGTTTCTGACAAATAACTGTTTTCTTGATTATATTAATCATTATAGAATGATCGGGAGATTTTTTCGGTTTGACATCGGAGAGTGGAAAATCAAGCCAGAAAATGATAATATCTTGCAAAATGCAACAGAGTTGTTGCTATTGAGGGTGCAATAATATCATCAAACCCTGCTCAGTAGACGCACATGCGGAAGTATTTTCTCAAACCTGCAAAATGATTAGCGCTTTCATACACTATGGAACGACGGTGCCCCAAAATAGATTGTGGTTGAATGAATTCTGAAAACGTTGAATAGAATAATGTGAAAAGCACGATTTTGCATAATACGTGGCAAAAATCGACATAGTTAAGGAAAAAAAATCTCATTTTCGAAAAGGAAAAATTAAGCACTTTTTATAAACGATACGCACCATGCTTTAAGATTGAGTCGCACAATGTGAAAAACCGATCATTAAATCTAAACTTATTCAGAAGGTTAAGTCTAAATTTATTTTTCGCATTGTGCTTCACGTCTATCCAGAGAATGCTTTAAGTCACAGATTTTATTCGAATAGTAAATAAAAATTCCTCTTAGTTATTTTATTTTATCACCGCCCTTGAACAGCCGATCCAAATTTTTTGGGTTCACAACTACTGATGTCCAACTCCGTAGTCTTGTAATTTTAAACCCAACCCAGAAGACAAGAAAACTCCTGGATCAAGTATTAGGAAAAAATTGCCTTCGTAAAGAATTTTTCAGACACAACTAACCCGCATTTGCGTTGCATGGAAGGGAAGACCACGAGAACCTTCCACAGTTAGCGTTGACGGCAAGGGGACTCTAACCCATGATCCGTCTACCACTGAGGATATTTTACGTCAGAACTGTGGTCGATGCTAGCCGGATGAGGAATTCTCATCGACCAGCCATCGCTGTTGTTCGAACTCGGTTCACCTCATTGGAATGCAAACGCTCTGTCCTCTAAGCCATTATCAACTTTCAAGGAAAATATTTTCAAATCATTATAAATTCATTATAATATAATTGTTAAACTTACCCAAAAAGACGATCTTGCAAAATTTTCTAAATATTTCCTGCTGTCTTTATCTGTGTGTATGCATACAAAAAGCCATTCATCCAGTCGAATAAAATCGGAGAACACAAGACAATAAACTTCAATAAACTAGAAAAAATCTAAAATACGTATTAGTTTCACCTGAAAAGAAATAGTTGATTAAAAACAAATCTACATAGTAAATATTGCGCAACAGTTTTTTAAAGAGTAAAAAGTAGACGTATGACTACCGACGTCGTAAATATGATGGTCAACAACAATTATTCTACCTTAAATTTTGAGAATAAGAAATTCATTCAATTAAGTATTTCTAAGCGTTATCTGTGGCAGTTGATAACACTGCAAATTAAATATAACATATTTGTAAAAATAAATTAAAATTTCGAAGAAAAATCGCTATTCTTTAATTCGATTTTGCTAAACGTATGTGATTAAATGTTTATTTTTTAATAACCTTTGATAATCAGCTTATCTACTTATTGCGTGTTCTATTATTTTTATTTTTTGAACTCCAAACTCAGAAGGCACTAAAATTTTTCCATTATCCATTATTTACTTAAAATATTACCTTCTACCTTACCTTCTGTTTTATGTATGGCACAAAACAGAATAAATTAAGTTAGCTATACATACAGAAGAGTTCTTTCGTAGACTAATAATATAGGTAGACTGCTCATCTATGATTGCCAATAGGCAGCTAGGAAGAATCTTATGAGCAAAATGGCAAATCCTTGCTGTATTTGAACAGGGCTGGACTTATCATTTGGGGAACCCAGGCAATCGCAAAGGAACGCCAAATAAAAAAGGCAAAAAATTCATTTTTGATTTCGTATAAAATTCTAGAAAAAATATTTGTCTATTTTACCTTTCCTGCATGTTATGTCTGGACTTATTACTGTTCTTTACCAATTCTTTGATTACACAGTGTTAATTGAACTCAACACAAGAGCAAAATTAAAAAAAAGATCAGTATTTTCTTCTTAAAATTTTTTTTAGGTTGCACTACTTTATCTGAAATAATCACTAAATAAATCAAATTAACTTTAATGATATTTCGCAAACTTATTTATGATTGAAAAATTTAATGAATGTTTAATAGCGCGTCTATAAAAGAAATGATTAGTGATTTAAATTTATTTATCAATGTATTTTTAATAATCATTTCATTGAGCCCAAAATAATTTTGTTGATTCTTTCTTTAAGAACAATAAAGATTAAGAATTTAAAAATGTTAAAGTTGAATAAGACCTACATTTTTAATAATTTTGTTCTTGAATAAATTAGAAATATTTGTACAAAATTATTGTGCTAACTTGTAAATTTTAGATCAATATTTTGTTTTAATTTAAGACAGATGGCGAATTTATATATCAATTCTTTTGTTTGCTAATGGATGAAAACTTTTGCTAGCTTTGCTTGATTTCGTTAAATGTTGTTATAATTAAAAATTTACTGATTAGAGATGTAGATGAATGTAAACAAACATTCATACAAACTTTCAGGATATGAAACGTCGATTTAAAATTTATTTTAAAAAATACGTAACTGTAACAAAAAAATGATTTTATCCTAAAAATATTTTACAATTAAATTCAAATTCGATTGAAATTAAATTTTTTGAATTATTGATTAGAAAAAACACTTGGAACAAACTCTTTGAAGTTGTATATTTGTTTTTCAATGTGTAAATTATATTTTGTTCTGCGTAAATTTCCTTATTCACAACTTGACTTTTTTCTGCAAGAAAATTTCGACATTTTAGCTTAAGTAAACTTAACATCGTGGGTAGCAAGTTTACTAAACTCTTTCAAAACTTAATTGAAAACTATATAATTTCATTTGTTGCGCAGGAAGTTTACTCTACTCAACTCTTTCAATTAGAACTATATATGCTCAATTAGAACTTAGTTTAGAACTATGTAAGTTGGCTAGTTGCACAAGAAAAAATATAATAACGTAATAAAATCTTTAAATTGTGAAAAATAGTTGGCAATTATTTCTTTCTTTATGTACTTCAGCTTTTCCATATTTTTTATGCTGCATAAAACTGTGTTAATGTAGCCTACATAAAACTATTGTTTTTAGCATTTTCACCAAACCAATTGAAAACCAATAAGTCACTCTTATAATTAATTCTTTAAGGAATCAGTTTTGATTAATTTAATGTGATCAGGGGGGAAGTGAGTTCTTAAGGGAAGTTAGTTTCAAGAGTAGGAAGTGGGTTTTACGATTAGGGTAACAGTCTAATCCGATTTTATTAGTCTATGAGTAGTAATGAACTCTTAATTTGAATGTTTAGCCAACAATCACATTTTCTAGAAGCTTTATATTTAAAAAAAATTATTAAATATTACAAACGTATTTGAGAAGATAACTATAATGTAAATATAATATAAATTATAAACACTGCAAGAATATAATAATAGCTCAATAATAATAGATTAACAATTATTAATCCTGATTTGCATAGCTTTGATCTCAAGAAAACACTTTAAAAAATCCATAGTATCAAGAGCCATAATATTAAAAACCAGAACACATTTATAAGAAATAAAACAAAGTAAAAATAAATTAATATTTTTGAATAGAGTAAAGAAAACTTAAAATCTATAGAAGAGGGGCGCCAACTTTCCTAACTAGATATCAGTAATTAGAAGTATCACAATAATATATATGTTTCTGTGAATGACCGAAATTTTAGGTTGTTGACTTACACCGGTGAATTTTGACAATCAAATAGTCGCTTCGGTAAATGTCCGAAATATATACTAGGTATAGTTAAGTGCTTGGTGTACATTTGCCCGGTATACCCTACACTAATGTTTTTTAAGGTCAAGTGCCACTTCCCAGAATGGAACTCCGAACACTGATGTTTCTTTTAATCTATTCTTATCAGATATTAAAATATCGAATAAATGTAATAATCGAATAATGTATAAATTAATATCAAATAGGATATAAGAAATATTTCGGACATTCACCAGAGAAAGTCGACATTCTCTTTATTTCAATCTTTCACTGTAACATATATAATCTATAGAAATTTCCAAATAATCTACTTAATTTTATATAGTCTATGTCTAATAATATATAATTATATACAGTAATACTAATATTAAAATATATGCTTATATGTTCACTATTACTGTGAAGGAATTTATTATTAAATAAGAAACTGAAAATTACAGACAAACCGTAACAGTTGGCACCTCTTTAAAAAGAAGAATAAATAGAAAGTTTCAAAATATAAAGCAAGTTCGCATCACTAATGAATCAAAGATTCTTTTTACATTCTAAAAACAAAATGTAGACTTCTTAATTGTCAGAAAATCTTAAAAATATTTCATTTTTGTCTAATTAAATTAGATAAAATAGGAAAAATCGTAAATACTGAAAATATTAAGAAGTATAATTGCATTTCATTTAACTGAAAAAATATGCTACCCATAAATTGATAATATAAAAATCTATGTTTAGAACTGAAAAAATATCATTTATATATATATTTTCTTATTGAAATAATTACTAACTAAAACAAAAAAACATTACGTTAAACAAATATAGGTTAAATATCAAACTACCACTTTGTTTTTCCTTTTCCGAATTTTTAAATTATGAAACTTTCTATTTAAAAATAACATTTTAATACAAGAGAATATTTTTCTCCATCAAATACACTCAAACATTTATTATAAATATTATAAATACACGAATTACAAAAAGGGTTGGTTCAAGTAACCACAGTTTGGCTAACTAAACTGTGTTCACCTAAACAATTCACTCAATTATTAAAAAATTTCCTATTAAAGTGTCCTAAACTTAGTAAGACGCATGCAATATAGTAAATGAAATAAAAAAAATTCTCCAAATCATTATAATGTATATACGAGAATTTAACAATAAAAAAAAAGTGAAAACCTTTACTTTTTAATGCTTGGCTGTAGCTTTAAAATCTAGGAAAGCAGCAGCTCTTATATTTTTTTTCATATAAAATATTTTTCATGCTTATTTTGGCTGAAGCTCTTTTGACGATACAACCTCATGTTGCAGTCACTAAAGAAGATGCTGTCAATCATTCTCTTATAGATTTGATAGTTAAATGTGAGAGAAAAAGTTACTTTAGAAAAAAAAAAAACATTTCAAACAAACAAATCTTTTCTCATCTTTTAAAGCTAACTGATTTTTGTGATACGAAATTAAATTAAAAATTAAAGAAAAAAAACATAATTGTTTATTTATTTAAAATATCTTTATCATTCATATTTGGAAAACTTTTTTTTATACTTAATAATATCAGTTGGGATCATTTTTATGAACGCTACATTTTATTCATCCAGACGTCTTTTTATGACATCAACAGAAGTGGTACTTCCGCACCAAGAAAATGACTCAGAAAAAAAATTAAAAACGCTTACGAAAAATCGATGAACCTTCCATACCAAGTTTGAAGTCAATGGAGGTAACCTCTAAGAACAACCAACTTCCTACCATTTTAATGTGGAACAGGAGAGTGGTCGCTCCCGAGAGGTTTTACTGGAGTTATCTGAATAAAGCAATTCTGAGCTCAAGTGCGATAATTGAATACCTATTCAACTTTCATACTTCACAAAATAAAAACTTTATTATTTTTAGAGAATCCCATGCCTTAAAAAAACAAATGACTAAAATTTTTTTTACCCCCCCCCCCCAATAGGAAAACAATGAGCATTGTGAATGAATTTAATATAGAGATTATTTGAAATGGATAATCTACTTTTTTTTATAAAAACTAATTTGCATTTAAGTTTTTTTAAGAAATTTTGTTCTATTAATTTATCTTTTTTTATTTTTTCATGAAAAATTACAACAGTACAGAAAAGATTTATCAAGAACTTCAAAGTATAGAACTATGTAAAATACATGCAATCAAAAATGATAAATGAAAAGTTTCTGTACTTAAAGAAGCTATTTTCATTGGATCGGTTCCCAGAAAAAGTTTTGCTTTCCGGAAAACAGACATGTTTTTTACCTTTTCTTTCTTCAAAAAAAGTTTATTAATATCGTTAAATATTTATTCATAGTTTTAATCATATGTAATAATGTATGTGATAGTGGGATTTATAGTTTTAATAAATGCGAGTTTTATAATCTTTCTAGGAATCAAAATACAATTTTTTGAACAAATAGGTTTTTATTAGTTGCGATTTAAAACATTTGCAACACTTCTTTAAAATTAGAACAGAAACTTTTCTATTTGGAAAAACAAATGTATTTGAATTAGGAGAATATCCCATTTTATTCTTTAATCACAATCATAGAAAAGAATTAAAAGCGGTGTAATTTTTTTAGATGAATTGATTACACGTGGGATGTTTGGTTTAAAAACCAATTATCATAAAAAAAATCCATTAAAAACAAGCACTCAAATTGTTAATATTGAAACTTTTTTGAAAATATTTCCCTCTGGGAGGATTTGTTTTTCCATGCATTAAAAATATCTTAAATCTAACAGTTTAGTTAAAAGTAAATAGAAAGCTCTAGAATTTCAAACCTATGAATTCAGCTTATAGAATTCCTCTCTTTTTCTATTCAAACTTACTATTATAAGCAAGCTTACTTCTATTTAAACTTACAGAATTCCTTTCTGTTAAGTCACTTGAAACTTTATTTTTTCTAAAAAGTATTTTAATCAATACTAATTAAATATTCTTTTCTTTATAAGTAAAACTGGATAATGAAACAATTCTCTTAATTCCTATTATTTTCTATCTGTCCAAAATGAAAAATATTTTTCCGTTAAACAATAAGATGTATAAATTTCTGTGAACAAGTCCGATTGATACTCTTAAATTTTAGGAGGAAACATTTTGTAATTCTATTAAATCATAATATCTAAAAAAAACGCCTAGAACAATGTTGAAAAATTACCTAAAACGAAAATACTCTATCCGACCGTCCATCTTCATTTTTCTGGAGAAAATGCGAATTTATTGTAGAGATATTAGACATGATTGAATTTATTCCAAACAATTTTTTAACTATTTAAAATGCATAATTTTAGCAAGTGAGTCTTAAAATTTTGTTTTGCGGTTACTTATATGAAAATCATTCTTTTAGGAAATAAGATTCCAGTCATTAGAAGTTAATATTAAAAAAATGCATCAAGCATGATTTAAGCCAAAAATTACAGGATGTAAATGAAGATGGACGACACTGGGGCCCCGGGTAAGTGAAACCCGTATTTGCTAAACCCTACAATTTGATGAAATAACAACTGAAAATCAAGAGGGGAGATTTATATTCGTGAAAGCTGGTTCTGGGTTTGAGAGTTTTCAGGATCATTGTAATCGTAAAAGTAAAAAATGTATACGAATATCACAAGCATTTATCCGCGTCCCTTAGAATTTCAAAACGAAATTTATAATTCTTGATATTGATAATTGTATTTAAATAGCTGGCTGTTCAGGAAATTATAAACTTGAAAATCTGATTGGAAAATAGACTTTTTTCCCTCAAAACTTTTTTCCCATAAATGTTCCCTTACAAGTATTGTCCTATTCGCTATACTTTTCTTAGTATCGATGATTGGACAGGAACCATTTCAGGCACTGCCTATCATAATTGTGTAAAAGAAGATTTTTAGGAGATTTTTCACGTTAAACTTACAGAATTTCAAAATAGACTATAAAGTAACTATGCATTTTCAACAAAATTTCAAAAAGATTTTTTACGTTAATGATTTTTCAAAACTTAGCAACTCTCAAAATTTACGAACCAATCGTCATTTCTGTTAACAAATTGATATAAGCCGTTCTTCACTATTGATTTTCCATTTTCCCTTTCACATACGTTTTTTTGACTATTAAAATTGAAAAATTTTTAAAACGTTAAAAGTCTAAAAAAATGCATTTTTAAAAATTACATTTAAAGAAATAGAAATGCTTTCTTTTAATTTTTATAAAAAGAAATAGTTAAACTTTTATATGCGATTTTTTTTCCAAAAGAAATACACACGAATAAAAGCTATACAAAATATGAATTTAAAAATAGTCAGAATTAAGGATAAAGTAAATTCTTATTGTAGGGTTAAGCAAACCCCCTGGGGGGAAATTTCAATTCAGTTAAAGAGAAAAAATATCAATTATCCGAATCAACCAAAACTTTCAGTAAAAAAAAAAATCAAGAATTGAACATTGAACTCTTGTTCTGATGTTTGCATTCCGATTTTGGGAGCTGCGATAGCATTATGTTTAATTGTCAGCCGTTTAATTAAAAAAAATGTCAATAATAAAAAAACCACATCATGAATTAAAATCTTATCTAGATTTTTCTATTGTCTCTTTCATATTCCTTTTTTGATATAAAGTTTCTTTGCCTTCTGAGTTCAGTTCAAAATCACGAGGACTTATACACAATACGTAAAAATCTATATAGGTCGCTATGTGAGATTGCATGTCGTAAAAAGTATTGTGAATGCAATTCGTTGCGTGTGTAATTTGTCACAAGCTCGCATTTTTAATTTTCAATAAATCATGCAAATTTCAGAATTGAACTTTGGAACTGTTTTGTAAGACGCAAGCTTTAAACTAAAAACTACATTAAAACATTAACAATTCACAAAAACAATTAATTGAAAATTTTCAATCAGTTTGTAATTTATTTTCCAAAATTATTTTTAATATCAAATTTCAAAATAGACTATAAAGTAATTATGCATTTTCAACAAATTTTCAAGCACTGCCTTGATAACTCAAGAGAAATAATAAATTGTTAAATCGTACATAAAAAAATAAAAAGTAAGATTGGTAGTATTATAATGCACACATAGAATTTAGTTATTAGAAGCAAACAAAATCTAGGAACAAAAAGGTAAAAGGCAATTATGGGTTAAAGGTAAAGGGAGGAAAAAAAATGATTATTAAAAATAAAATTAAAAAAAAAACATTTAAGGAAATAATATGGAATAACAAGAAAATAAAAGCAGAAAAATAAATTAAAAGATTAAAGGAAAAGGAGTTTAAAAAAACATGCAAAAGGAGGAAAACATTAAATGTAAATGAAATATGCAAAAAGAAGTAAATGTGCAGGAAATTTAAGAATATATATTTAAAATTTGGCCCACCCTCCCATTTTGAATTACGCATTAATATAAAAATAACTCAAAAAGTTAAATTTCGTATTTTTGCAAGGAAAAAAAAGTGTAAAAAAAAAAACACTGTTGTCCTAACATATAAGCTATGAGTGTGGTTGATATATCTATTACAGCCCATGTACCAATGGAATGTCGAAGGTCATACGTATGAAAGCACTGCTCAATGAAAGTACCATCGAGTAAACTGTAATGTAGTGTTACATCCTATAAATCGAAGGGATACTCAATGATGCACTCATGGAGTAGTACATCCATAAATTTGTCTCCGACATTCCATTAGATGAATGGATATTCCAACTTCACTCAGAGCATATATGTGAAGACTTCAGATAACACAATAATGCAAAAATACGAAATTGTCCTTACTTTTTGATTTATTTTTGTTTACTTCCTTTTTGCAAACCATGAATTTTAAATCCAATTTCAAGGGGAAAAAACAACAAAAAGGGGAATTCACATTGTATTTAATGTCTAAATATTTTTTTTTCGAGTTCATTGCGAAGACCGAGAAAATCCATAACATCATTCATTGTTGGAAAAATGGAATTTTTCAGGGGCACGTTTTAAATTCGTGTTAGAAACCCTCCTTATTTTTTCTAGTCATTCAAAGCAAGCTATAATTCTCCATCAAACATTTTTATTTCGATTATCCCTTACACCATCAAAGACAAAAACACTTCAATTGGTTTCTATCATTTTTTTATCCCCTGTTGCAACATCTTACTTTTCCTTTTTTAGACCCACTGTTTTATGCCAACCACTTTATCATATCAATTCTTAAGCTTTTCACTGCTAAACAAATGAAGGAAGGCAGGAATTGACATCTAAAATTTGATTATTAGCATACACCAAGTGTAACTTATTTAGCAAGTGATAAGAATATATTAATTTTACATATTAAAACTATACAAAATAATTAAATTAAGAAGTCTAGTTATTTCTTACAATAAATTTCAAGCAATCCAAAAAGATTCCATCTTTATTCAAAATACTTTCCTTTGTACTCACAATTTGATTTTCACACGGGCCCAGACTTTAAGACCTTAGTCAGTCTTTTTATGTATAGGGGTCACCATTCGAGCACAGTCAACTGTTCCAAATAATTTGTAGTCGGAAACTAGATATTCATGTATGATACATATACGGTAGTAGGAAACTACCTTATATGTATAACAGAGAAGGGGATAAATAAGCGAGAAAATTTTTATCCTTATGATAATAAATATTGAAGGTGAAAATATTTTTCCCTGAATTTTCTTAGTTGTCCTCAAATTTATGGAATTTCCTTACATTTTCAAGGTTTCTTTTTTTTCTCTCTATTTTACCAACGTTTCAAAACGAAAACAATTTGGTGAGAAAGGGTTAAACTCTTCTAGATTTAGCTCTTTTACTACAATTTTTTTTTCTCTCTCATTATATCCTAAAACATCGTAACAAAATATAATTTTAGATTTTAACCATAAAAATTTATCATAAATTTAAACAACAATCCATTACATATCCAACATAAAGTCAGGAATAATGTCGAACTTTAAAATTCTTTCTCTTGGATAATGTAAGAAACCTTAACATGAGCGCTTGTGTTGGTGACACTCTTTTGTATTATATTGCACAAGAAGGTAAATATCCAATGCAATAATTGTGGTAAAAATATTATTAATAACAGTACTTGTTGAAAGAGCCGCGGTAGCTCAGAGGATATAGAGTTCACCTTTCAATGAGGTGTACCGGGTTCGAATCCCAGTGACGGCTAGGTGACATGAATTCCGCACCCGGCTCGCACCGACTACAGTGCTGACGTGAAATATCCTCAGTGGTAGACGGATCACAAGTTAGAAACCCCATGCAGTCAGGCTATTGGTGGGAGTTTTTTATGGTTTTCCTCTCCATGAAACGCAAATGTGTGTTACTTCCATCAAAAAAATTTCCACGCGGGATCATTTCACCCAATACTTGATCCAGGAGTTCCCTTGTGTTCGTGATTGGGCTCAAAGTTTCAAAGCTACTGAGTGGAACATTAGCAGTCGAAAACCAAAAATTGGGTCGGCTGTTTAACAACGGTTATAAAATAAAAAATTTGTTGAAAAAATTCGATTCTGATTTCTATCATTTACTGATTTGAACTGAATAAAAATGAAAATGGTGTTTACTATATTCATATTAACACACTCCGTAAGTGTGAGATTGGAGAATATATAAGCTATGAATGATAAAATGATTTACTGTATAATTAATAAGCAAAAGATTTTCATAACAGCTTTTCAGTAATATTCATCAGCTGCAATAAGCAAACTTTTAAATGTTTACAGTAGTTGATATATGATTAATGAATTATTTATGTTATTGTGATTGATAGATGTTCATAAATTATTTGATGTTTTATTTCCTCAACAGAATGGATACCTTTTATTTATCAATAATAAATGGAAAATAAGCAAGAATATTTTGAATACACGAAGGGAGTAATTGTAATTCTTTCTCCATCTGCTGCACTTAATCGTTTCCCATTTTCCTACAATTATTTTTTCTTTATTTTCCAACATATAAAATTGAAGTTTCTAAACATTTTAAGATATGCAAAATTATCTCGAATGTTTGTCTTTAGTTTTACTTTAACAAAGAATTTATTCTTGATGTTCTGTCTATTCAGCTATATATTTTTGATTGAAAATAAGTTTAAAGATGTTTTTAAAATATGGCATAGTTAAAAATGAATAACTCTGGTCTAGCAGATGTTTACGCCAAGCCCATTGAAAACAAAATTAGTATTAAAGCAATATATATATATATATATATAAATGCTTAGCTTGACAATTTTATGTTGAAAGTTTTACCTTCAAAATTTTTTTTTCTATTTCACCCAAGAAGTAATAAAAAAAAATCTGCAGAGCCCTTGACCATGCTTCATTGTTTCTGCTGCCAAGTTTACTAGGAAATAGCTTTTGAAACAATTTCCTTATATTTGCGCATTTATTTTGAAACAGAAGGTTTCTAAGAACTTTTAAGCTTGTTTCGAGAATTAAAGCTTGATTTTTATCTACTATATAATATCATGAACCACGGAAAGAAATTAAAATGTATCGTAATTGACTGTTAACTATTGAGAATTTATCCAAGCTAGATCACTTGCAGATTAATTAAAAAGTGCTTCATTTCATGCCAAAGGTACGTCAATAATTCAGCAATTGAACAAGTAAAAACAAAAGAATTGGTGGTGATATGACATTAGTCCAACTCTTACGTTTTTCTGCAGTTATACGAGGTGATTATCTGCTGCTAATTATTCATTTTGAAGTTTCTCGTGGACCATTGTGCAGAAGTAGCAAAAACCTTCAAGATTATTTTAATGTAATTACCTATATGGAAATCCTACCATTCAACGAATAGAGGTAACTGATTTTACCAACAAAAACGCAAGTACTATTTAGTACTGTTAAAGGATCTCAAAATCAAAATAATTTATCAATAAATGTAGAAAATTTCAGAACTGTTTTATTTTGCTTTTTTATTTTCGAAATCAATATTGCTTATCAAAACTGACTTTTTATACTTTAAACTTTTATTTAAAAAATTTAGCAGATTTATTTTTAATTTAAAAAAAAATTAAAGTTTCCGAGGCCAAATATGATTACAATTTATACTTATGAAATATTTAACTGTCTTTAGTAAATTATATTTAAAAGAAAGACACGCAACAAAGCCAGTGTGTAGTTACTGATACGGATACTGATACGTGTGTACAAACATTAGATATAAATTTCTGTTCATGTATCAATTAATAAACTGTTAATAGAAAAAAATTAACTAGAGCAATTAGAAAGAACTTTAAGGTGCATTTTCCCCCACTAAACGTGGGAATTAGTATCAAATGTGAAGATGGATGAAACTATTGAAAAGAAGATAAATTAGAAAATATTGATCCAGCTATATCGAAATCTAAATTTGTCATTTTAACCTCTATTTCAATATTTCAAATATTTTATATGATGTAATTTTAATCAATGATTTTTTAGTATGTATATGGAATTTAGATTTTTTTGTACTCTTTTGAATTATATTCTTTTCAACAGGACTAAGTAAAGATGGATATCAAAATAATGTTTAAGTTTACATAATGAACTATACTTTCGTATAACTGAATTTTATTTCGTGCAATTCGTTATCATTGAAACTTTTTAAACATATTTTGTGACCACTTTAATAAGAAGCAGTAACAATTTGAAAAATATAAAAATCCAAAATATTCTACTTCACCGTAAATCACAAAATATCTACTTTAGAGAAATAGATGAGCAACCATTCAAAATTTTAAACTTTGGTTTGTTATTATTTCAATGATAATTTTAGAACAAAAATTTCGAAAAATCAAATTTTTTAAAAAAAGTACTGATATTTTTAAAGTATCAAAACTGTCAGCAAACACTGCCATTATTAATTTTAGCCATCGTTGTTTTATTCAGTTGACGATTTTATGTAATAAGACAACCTTTCTGAAAACCGATAGGTTAAAAAAAACTTGAATGAAAAAATGACTATTTTTTTCATTAATAAATGTTTGCCTTTTAAGAAACAACTATATAGTTTTGGACAAGAGATAAATGCAAACAGTCGAAAAATTATTTTAATAATCTAGAAATTTAGTAAAACTGTTTATCTTAAAAAAAATATGAATCTCAACATAAATGTTTTTTTACTAATTAGGTGGACCAGTAAAATAAGTGTCAGAGGATATTTTATTTTTATTTTTTTAAAAATGATAATAGCACATAAAAGTGCACAAAGTCTTTGGTTTCTGTGATAGGGTGTTTTTAATGTTTATCTTTTTCGTATACGCATAAAGCAAAGTGATTAAGTAAATGGTATGGAAGTGGACAATGGTCATTTAAAATACAAAATAGTACTACTTTTATCCCATCATTCTGAAGTTTTTACAGAATATTGTGATCACAAATTTAAATTTGTGTAAGTAATTTAATAATAAAATCTTAATTTGTTAAATAGTTAAGCTGTTTTTTTATTAAATGAAATTACTTTTTATTTAGTTTTCTATATTATTTTATAAAAAATCTTTGAAAGAAATTGTAAGTTAAATACAATTAATAAAATTTTCTTTTTTGGTAATATTTTGAAAACATTATTTTAATTTTGAGAATATCTTTTTACTTTACATGTAATTCCTTTTAATAACAATAAATAAATTTTTAATGCTTAAATTTTAATTAAAATTTTAATCCATACCTTGCTTGATAGAGCACTTGTCATTAATTATTATCTAAGGAAGGACGTTATTGTCCTTTATAAGCTCTTAAAAATTCAATCTTTGCTTTATTCTTTTTCAAAAAAAACTATTAACGTTAAAAAAAACTATTCAGTTTCTTGTTATTTAAAAGCTATTAAAGATCTGTTAAGATGCAAATTTAAACATTGACCAAGACCATAGCTTTAAATTAAAAAAATTCTAATAATTAAAAAATGTAGTGAATGCAGGTCCAAGATTATTTGATTTAGAAGAATTAGAGTTTATTTTATATGGAGGAAAATTAAAAAAAATATTTACATTGAATAACAAATTCAAACTTATATTTTTTACTCAAAAGAAGCATGATAATTGCAAATTATTTTATCCCTCTTATTTTTGCATCAAACTGGTTTTATATCACTGTTTGATTTCATTAAATTGAATAGGTGTTAGCGATGCTTGGAGCAGTAAAGGAGTCTGCTGTGCTCTTAAACACTACATTCAACAGCAAAGAATTGATTAATTAATGATAGGCAACATTTAATTAATCATTAGTGGGGAAAATATCATTTCAACTTTTAAGGAAGAAAAAAGTTTAGTAACTGCTAAAATAAAATAAAAATTATTAAAGTACGGCTAAATAAAATATTCAAAATAACAGTGCACAGTTCTTATCAGTTGATACATATAATACTGTATTTTGGAAAACAGAGAGCTTGGCCGATCAATGTTATACTATTAATTCTTTTAAAGAAATTAAAGCTCTTAATCATTTATTCAATTTAATTTCTTTTATGCATTTCATGACGAGAAAATAAAAAAAGTGCATATCTATAGTGCGTATGAAACTGCGGAAAGCAATTGCGTCTATGATACTGCTTTGAGATTGGCTATTAGACAACGCACCGAATTAAATTTCAAACTAGATCGAATATTTTAAAAATAAATAATCATATAAACTACACTGTTTTATCAAAAATATAAATTAATAGTATAAATAAAATAAATATAATTTTCTAGCATATTCTTCCTCATACATTTCACCTCTTAATATCATTTTCCTTTTCAAATGCAATTTGGCAAATTTCAACTTTATTCAGAAAACTATTTTAATAATTGCAATTTGTTGAATAAAAAAATAATGTTTGAAAATCGGCATATCTTAATGTAATTAAAAATCCTTTAATAAAGTAGCATTTCCTCTAAACTATTTTATAGTTTCTAATCACAATTTTTATGTAGAATATCTTGAAATAAACTGCCATGAAACATTTAAGTTTATGAAACAAAAATGAATTTAAATAAAGTTATTTTATTTTAAGATTGTAATACATTTTTTTTTAAAAAAAAGGGGGATTATAACATTTATCTAGTTTGACCTATTAGTTACTATTTGAGACTTCTTAATACGGTTATTATACTAAAGTAGATAAAAGATAAAGTATTGAAATACAAATAAAATTGGGAAGATTTCAACTTTCAACCGACATTTCATTAAATCTTAAATATCCAAAATCTCAAACAAAATCAGAGAACTTTGAAAAGTCAGTCAGAAAAGTGAGTTATAGATCATTCGATCACGCCACCAGCAGAGAAAAATACTCACAACCTCAAAATGAATTTTTATAAAAAAATTATTAAATTTGAGGATAAGTATATACTGTAATACAAATATATAAGTGTTTTTATACATTTTTGAATAGGAAAAAATATTAAGAACATTAATATTAATATCATTAAAAATATTAATTATAAAAAAATATCAATATTAATAATTATGTGTTTTTTTTAAATATTTCTTTCTTACAACAGGCTTAGTAAAATCTAATGGTTAAAAAAAACATATTGGCAATTTCGTTGATTCTCTATTTTTATTTTAAAAAAACCTGAGTACATCTCTTATCTCAGGGCTCTCTTATCAAAAAGCTAATTCACAGTTTCGTTGTCAACTGTTGATCATAAAGGAACAAAAGCATAATAAAATTTTCTTTAAAAAAAACGGATGTATGCAAGATAATTTTTGACAACATAACTGACTTACAAGACTAAAGTTGAGAGAGAATTGTGAGTTCGTTCCTTGTTCGTTTTTTTTTTAATGCAATCAGTTTTTACTGCATTTAAACTCCAAAAATACTGATTTAAATACTATTAAGAGCATAAAAAGGATTTTGCACCATAAATTTAAACATAAAAAATTTCTTCCATAATATATTGGTTTCTTTTTGACATTATAATTAACCTACCCAAGACTTGAAACTCTACCAAATTTGCAGAAGTTTAAGAAAGAATGCGTGTTCATCGCTGCAGTTTATATATTGGTAAAATACAAAACAATAGGGATAATATTTATTTAAACTAAAAATGTTACAGTGTATATATATTTTTAAGTGGTAATTACTGCCAATGTTTTGCACAGAAAATTAATTACTATTATAATCACTGGTTAAATATTCAAAAGAAAGCAATGGGCACATTAACATTAAAAATTCAGGATACTTGTTCTTTTTTTCTGGCAGTTTTTCTAGTTTGGAAATAGTTAAAAAATTAATATTGGAAACGAACGGGCAATTGATAAAAATCAAACAGGGGAAGCACGTTTAAACAAGTAAAAAGTTATATTTAGAAACTGATTCACTTTAAGATACGTGACTTTTAAAATTGACGAGTCATGTAATTAAAAATATTTAGAAATTATAAGTTAACCCATTAATAATAAATTTGTAATATACCAATTGCCAAACTGAGAATAAATTGCTTTTTGTATTTAAATTTTTTTTACGCATCGCACTTAACCACTCCTTCCAAGTGAATTCCTTCTATGCAGAGTTAGTAGTATGTGCATAGATATTTCAGTCACATAATTTTAAGAAAATATATTTCTTTATCCAAAATTATTTTCCAAATAAATATTTCGAAAACTGAGTTTTAAAATTTGCACTAAACATAAAAAATCATAAAAATATCTTTCATCGAGAAGTAAAGCTCATTAACAAAATTTTTAAAAATGTACTTCAAAAATAAAACTGTGTGAAATTGTTTTTTAAAAAATGCAAGCTAAGTGTAGTTATTAATTACTGCAGATAATTTATACATTTACCTCCAACTATTTAGTTACAAAGTACAAAATAAGTTACAAAAATAACAGTGCATGATTAGTTATTTTTTTTTATAAAAAATATTTTGTTTCTGAAAGCTTATGACTGACTCAAGACCTTTAAAAATTTTAAAAAATTACAATAGTTTTATGTTGAAGTACTTTTTTTAAACATTACGAACATCATTTTTTATTTATATTGAACATATTTTTCCTCGTTAAAGTAATGAAAATGTCTGTCTCAATAATACTAAAAACATTTCATAAATAAAGTAAACCAAAAACATAGTTTTAGAATGTAAACGTTTCACCCATTTTTGTAAATTTATTCGTATAACTGAAACAAATTCAAAGCACATTAGAGAAACTGCTAACACTTTATTACTGCACAGATCTTTTAATGCTTCCTGTTCATCTCAAATTGAAATAAACTTTTAAAATAAAAAAATAATAAATGCAAGTATTTTTGAAATACATCAAACAAAACTATGTCCTCTTAATTAATAATTTGGTAGTGATAAAAAAATACCTGAACTATCTCAATCCATTAATAGAATCGAAATGCAATTCCTGGTTCCATAGTAGATTTCGCTAAGATTCCTTATCCTGACCCACACGAAAAATAGGGCATGAATAAAATTCCCTCCTGGGTATATGGATCATTATTTTAAAAGTACTCTCCCGCAAAGAGTGAAAGGTTTCTCTAAAAGAATCTTCTTCGATGCTACTTGTATATATAGCTAGTTATTTGTTCCATTTCCCTTAATCATGCCCCATTTCAATAAAAAGAAATCGAAACTAAAATAAGATGGTCGCCTAAATGTTGTAGATCAATAAGTCTATTGGCTTTTTACAGAAAGTCATAAACACCAATTAAAAAGGAAAATTATTTTTTAAAAAATAACAAAGGTACATAATAACTACTAATAAATATTTACTTACTCAACATGATTATCGTTGCTTTTTTGTATAATAAAAATTATTTTTTATAATAATTCCCTGCATTTTGGCTGATAAACAGAAAGAAACGTAACATTTTCTGCCAGTGTCTCGTACTAATAACATTGCATAAAGTGGAAGAAATCTCTTTGCTATGACTGAAAAAAATTTAAAGCAAAGAACTATTGAAACATTTATAAATGTTGACTTTATTAATTTGATTAGAGGTCGCTACATACACAATACCAAAATATGCTAAATTTTTAAAAAAATCTTTCAAGTTACTATATTTTTGTTTATGGCTAAACACAATGGCATAGCAATTTTAAACTGTTGATTCCTGTATTATTTTAATTTGTATGACAAAAAATTATAATTTTAATTAAAATATTTGTACAAAATTCAGGTTTTTGTTGCATAGCATAAAAGTTTCGCACATAAAAATTTTCTACAAAAAAAAATTTTTAAAAAGTTTTTTTTTTTTAGCAAATTGGTGTTTCAGATGAAATGTTACAATGAAAATAAAACAAGATTTTTAATTGAAATCTGGAAAGAGTAATTAAATTATTATTTATTTACTCTAAGAACATCTGGAATTCATGTAAGAGGGTATCGTAATAAAGCTTGCCATTCACTTACATACAATCATTTAAGCATGAATATAAATATCACCACAATGAAAAAAAAACTAGAAAAAAAAAGACTAGGTTTAAGCTAAACGAAATCTTCTAACTTTTTTTAAAAAAAGTTTGCACTTACGAATTATATTTCAAGGACGTAAGTTAAGAAAGTGTGCGCAAAATCTTATTAATTTTCTGCGAATCAAACGAACAGTTCAAAACGAACGATTTTGCTTCGCTCTGCTTTTAAAAATACTCTTAATTTCATAATTTCTGGCTTTCAGTAATTCGAATGATAAGTAAAATTAGAGGTATGGCTTCGCCCTGTTTTAAAAATAATTTTTTTATTTCATTGTTAATATTTAAAATAACAGGTTCAACTTTTGAAAAACGTCCTCTTAATATCAATTTATAGTACTGCTGATTGGAGTGAAACATTAAGTTGATGATCTGAATAGAAACAGTTGATGAATCGTCCATTTGATTCAATGCTTTTGAGGATTTCATTAATCGATTCGAATCTATTAGCCTAAAGATATTCAAAAATTGAAAATAAATTTTTTAGTTCGGAATACTTAATTCTGTTCATCGTTTAAAATTTTAATTCTCGTACTGAAGGTTTTCACAATGTAAAAACAATGTATCTTACCCATTTTAAAAGGAATATTGGGGGGAAAAAGAGTAAAAAAAATGATGCAAATATTTCTAATTTATAATACTTAACTTTTTTTCAGTTCTAAGAGTTCAACACAATTAATTTATTTCAAAATTAGCCTATAATTAGATAAAGAAAAATTTGAAAAGGTTTCAAAAAATACAAAATTTTAATATAACTGAATGTTAAATTCTTGAAGTAATAGATTAAATTACTATAATTATGGAAAATTGTCAATATTCATAATTAAATAAAATAGTAAGAGCAATTTAATACACGAACCACTAAAATTAAAAAAAGCATACGAAATATTAATTTGTTCACTTTTTCAGTAGAATAATACAAAAATAATTTTACATGCAATTTAAAAGATAAATATATAAAATAATGATACATAAAATATATCCACAGTTTGCTTTTTTTAATAATTTTTTTTCATTTTTTTTTTATGTATAAATTTTTTTTTTTTTTTTTTTTTTTTTTTTTTTAAATTTTTTCATTCTTTTTCTTTTCTTTCTTTTTTTTTTTTTTTAAACATGTTTTTTTTTTTTTTTTTAAATATGTTTTATATATTTTTTTTTTTTACATTTTTTTAATTTTTTTTTTTTTTTTTTTTTTTTTTTTTTATTTATTATTATTTTTTTTTAAAAGCAAACTGTGTGGTGGTTTACATTATACTTTAGTACAATAAATTACAGTCTGGTAAGCATTACATAAATTAAAAATGAATTTGCGAATTTTTCATAGAGGTTGTACAGATAGCTTAAAATATGTAAACCTGCATTTAATACTATAATGTTTATTAAGATTATAAATGTTTATTAAGATTATCAAAACACTTATTTCTTCAGTCACCCCCATTTTATTTAGTTTGTTGCCTTTGTTTATAGGCATAAATATCATAGAAATTAACACTCTTTGAATAAATAGTTCAACAATAATAATATAGTTATTATGTGAAAACGTTGCGCGGGAGTAGAGTCAAAGCTCTTTTTATCAAGCAGTACCAAACATAAACCAGAACACGCATATCTGTTGTTTCACCAAAATGTCTATCCTGCAGAGTAAATTTTAGCTCCACCACTTGATGGAGCTCAAGCAATGTTGATTGTTGCAATATCGAACAATAATGTCGAGACCTCATGCAAGTAAGTCTAGTATAGAATTTCTGTGCATGAGTAGAACAAATGTCACTGAGAGATTTTTCTCACTATGTCACACTGGGAAATGTCTAACTGTGCTACACGGGAAGATGTCACACTATTATACACGGGGAGATGTCACACTATTTAGGTCATGGCTCAAAAAGTCACTCTGGGAAGATAATCACTGAAGTGAGATAGTATCTGAATTGTCAGACTCAGTTTAAGTACTACTAATTGACATCTTTCATCTGTTTCTAAATCGTTTTCGAAGAGATTCTTTTTCATCAGACATATAAGGGGAAAAATAATTCACAGAATAGGAATTATTACAGGAATAGGAATAATTACAGGAATTTTATATAATAGTTTATATAGTAATTGGCAATATAACGATAAAAATTGCAAGATGAATATGGATGATGCAAAGTTCAATCCTACAGCAGGTAGGCGATTTTCATAGTTCCATTTTATATTGCATCTTTCACACGAATTTATTTCAGTCTTTATTAATGATCAAAGGAAGAATGAATTTTTGGTATATATTTTCTTATAAAATAATTGACAGTCCATATACTTGTTGGTAGAGTGTAATATGAGTAGAACTGAGTAGCACTTTGCTAAGATGCATGTATCAAATTTGAATTATTTAACAGATCACTAAAAAGGCAGGGAATGTTCATGTCTATCAGTCAACGTTATTTTGCATCGTTAACAACTTTCATGGGATTGCTCTGATCTTATGAGTAACAAGTCTATTTCAGTCTTTATCATTAATAAAAAGGAGACATAAATTCTTGATATTATTTTCTTTTTCCTTTAAAAATATATTATAAAATTCTTTGCTCGCTCTCAGGCGGTATTACTGGTTGTGTGGATTCTACTGTTATCTATTTTGAGCATTTCTAGCTTCCCAATAATTAAAATAAAAAATTTTCTTAGCAGATTCCTAGTTGCATCATTTGTAAATATAGGATATCTTTTTGATAAAGTTCAAAAGCTAATAAAATGGAACGATTCAAAACGTCGTCTGCAATTACTTTTTTTATTCACAGCACACCAAAGGATGGCTCAAAAACTTTTTCAAGTTGTTTACGTGCACAAAAATTATTTAGCAAATATCTTCGTTTTTTTGTGGAATCAAATTCGTCAACTTCTTCATGCATAACTGAAATTTGGGATCGTCTAGTTTGTTTGGAGTCGACTAGTTTGTTTAAAAGTAGAGTTTTTTTTTTTTTTTTTTTTTTTTTTTTTTTAAGAAATTTTTTACCACTTAGCCTTTTCTATCTTCTGATTATCAATTACTTCATTTTGTTTCCTTCAAATCTAAACTGAAAATGCTAATGTCTTAGTTGTCAAAACTTCATTTTGGAAATTGTTTTCTGCCTTATAAACTCTTTTAAAATTACTTATCATCAATAGGGAAATTCCCAGTACTTTATAAGGCATATTCTGTAAAAACGTTGTATTTTCCACTCATCAAAAATAAGTTGGTCTTCAAAAATATTTTGACATATTCTTTTGGTTAATTTTTGTAAGATTCATCTACCTTTTTGAATTTATCATTCAAGACTTGAACTTGTAGTTTATTCAAACAACTTCGCATTTTATCAGAAAAACACAAGAAACTGTATACATTTGCTAGTTGGCAGCAACATAGTCTGTAAAGTTCTCGGAAACCAGTTTTTTAAGCATATCAGTTCAATTCTTTATTTTTCATCAGTTTTCAGCTAATTTGTAATCGGCATCATCCTAATCTTTTGTAATATGATAGTATTTATTTTTATAAATACAGGTAAATATTCTGCATTAGGAATGATATCTTTGAAACTTAAATATTTTCATTGTATCTTGTTTAATTAAACTTCTTTCAAATTGTAACGTTTCCAGACAATTAGAATTTTTTTTTCTTTTTTTTTTTTTTTTGCAACCTGCTTTTGTTCTTGCATTTCAGAATTTCCTGTTCAGACATGTTTGACCTTGAGATCATCTTTTTCAAGAAGTTGTCAATTTCATGCTCCCTTCCTAAATTCTACATATTTTGATTCGAGATATAAGTCACACTATTTATAATTTATTACATTTTTGATTATCACTCATTGCTGGATTTTAGTTCTCCTAATAATTCCTCGTCATACGGATCGTAGGTTGACATCCTCTGTACAAAGTTACATTTTTATTTAATATCCATAACTCAATGGCCCAGCTAAACTGCTATTAATTTTAAAAAATGCCATATTTGCAAGGGGGTGATCCTGAATTTCATGCAATTTTGTTTTTCATAAAAGTTTATAGAAAAGAAAAAATATAGATTGTGGTTTATAATAAAAATCAGTGAGACTATTTTTAACTATAACATTTAAAATACAATCATTTTTTTATATTATTTTCAATTCAGAAAATATTTCCATTCTCAAACATACAGTTACAAAAAAGTTAGCTTTTTAAAATAATATATCTTAAAAAATATGTTTAGTGATCTGACAACCAATGCAATCAAAAAATTTTTTTCTTAAATTTGCAGCATAAACACGTGCTTTTAAGCTTGACAATGTACAGAAAAAAGTTTAAAAAAAGCAAGTTTTCTTTAAAAAAAAGCAATTTTTTTAATAAGATTAAAAAAATCTAATTATATATTAAAATTAATTACTGAAGTTAACATAATATTCACAGACAATTATTTACCAATAAAACTCTTCAAATAACAGTAAACTTGACGAATATAACAGTACATGACTAGTTTGCAATTAAACAATCAGAAAAATAATTTGTTGATATGAAAATCCCTGTTTTCTGACTAAAAAGTTTCAGAGTTAATAATAAGGCTTCTTAACAAGCAAGTTGCATTTTTGTAACATTTTTTAAAACATTGTATGGTTTTATTTTACTTATATTGAATATATCCTTTGTCATTAAAATCATAAAAAAGGTATGCATGAAAAGTGGAAATGATACGTTAATAAATAAAAGTAAAGTATAAAGATTAGTTTCAGATTACTTTTTTTTCAACTCGATTTTTTTTTTTTTTTTTTTTTTTTTTTTTTTTTTTTTTTTTTTTGCATTTACTAATAGACGCACATAATCTGAAAACATTTTAGATAAACGATTTAAGTTCATGTATAAACATTTTAAAACTGATATTTCTTATTCATTAGAATTTGAAATTATTAACAACTCCGTAAATTCAATTTTTAATAAATGAACTTATTTATATATGCTTGAAATTGAATCATTAAAAATGACACTTTGCTTCTTTTAATTGATATTTTAGTAGTAATAAGAAAACGCTGCTACATATTTCGATCCGTTAATACAATCTAAATGCAAATCTCGGTTCCATAGCAGTATTTAATTAAATTTCTTATCCTAACCCACACAGAATACAGGGCAGGAATAAAATTTCCCCAGAGGATATATGGATCATTATTTTACAGTTCCATAACTCTCACGCTAACAGCGAAAGATTTTTTTCAAAACTATCTCCATCGAAGACACTGTAGCTAGCTATTTAACTTCGTAACTGCCCTAGTCTCCTTTGTTGAGTTCATAATAACTGACATAGAATATGTTAAGTTTTATATTTATAGCAATTGACTGCTCTTCAGTTTGCAAAAAAAAATTAATCACAGTTGTGGCTGATATACAGAAAGCGACAAAACATTTTCTGCCACACCTTGTTCAAATTGCTTCGCATCGGTGAAGAAATTTTTCTGCGAAGACAGAAATTTTAAATATTCAATAGATAAACCATTGAATACTAAGTATTGATTATATTCAATATTCAATAGGTAAAATTGTAGGGCGTATTTATCACAAAGCGTAAAGTTAAAGGTTGAATTTTTAATTTGATTAAAGCCCACTACAAATACAATCAAAAAATTCTTCTAAAAATAATTCAAAACTTACATGACTTCCATAACTAATTAGGGCTAAATATCAATGTGTATTTTAATCATCGTACTGTTTTGGTTTTTAACCTTTTATTTACTTTTAAACCTTAATTTTTAGACAGAAATAAATAAAAATGTAATTAAAAAATTTTAGTGCATTTAATGCATTTTTTTTAATATTATGAAAACTTTGCACACATAAAAATCGAAACAAAAATTTGAAAATTTTTAGTAAATGATTCTTTCAGTTAAAATATTTCAATAGAAATAGTTCAAAATTTCATTTAAGTTCAGCTCAACAAATTGAAGTTACATAATTATTTTAATAGACTTTACACTTGGAGGGATTTGATAATTCTTTGACTGGCTTCAAGTCGTTAGAACGATAGTTGCAACGAGAGGTAGCTTCGCCCTGTTTCATAAAGAATTTTATTGATTTCATAGTAAATATTTAAGACAAGAAAATAACAGGTTCAACTTTGTAAAAACGTCCTTTAAATATCAACTTATGATGCTGCCGATTATAGTTAAATATTGAGTCGAAGCTCCGAATAGAAATATTCACGAGTTTTTGGTTTGATTCAATGTTTTTGAGGATTCTATTAATTGATTCGAATCTATTACTTTAAAGATACTCAAAAATTGAAAAAAATTTTGTTTCTTTCGAATGATTTAAATTCATTCTTACAAACTCCACTCTGTATTTAAAATTTAATTCGTAAAAATATAACTTTTTACTGGGGGTTTTTAACAATTCCGAAATTAAAATATAATATCACTCACTTAAGTTATGAAAAAGTAATGCATGAAAAAGTATGAAGCACTGATGCAAAGATTTAATTTTCTTTAATTTAACAAAATGATTCAGTTAAAAAAGTTTTTAAAAAATTATTATATTTTACAAATAGCCTATAATTAAACAACAAAAAAAAAGAAAGATATTGAAAAATAGAAACTTTAAATGTAACGAATGACATTAATGTAATTAGAAAAAATTGTCTATGTTTATAGATAAATAAAATGATGAGAACAATTTTTCAATAAATAGAACACTAAAAACAAAAAAACATACATAATATTAATTTCTTAACTTTTCTAGATAAATAGTACAAAAAATTTAAAGTACATATTATTCAAAACATAAAGCACACATTTGCATAAAAATATTATACAAAATACTATTTGCCACAGTTTGCTTTCTTTAACTTTTTTTTTTATATTTTCTTTTTTTTTTCTTTTTTTATATTTTCAATATTATATTTTTTCTTTTTTTCTCCTTTTTTTTTAATATTTTTTTCTTTTCTCTGTATTTTCTTTTTTTATATATTTTTTAAATATTTTTTTTTAATATTTCTTACTTTCTATATTTTTTAATGTCTTTTTTTTTTTTTTTTTTTTTTTTTTTTTTTTTTTTTTTTAAAGCAAACTGTTAGATTGTTTACATAATACATAGGTTCAAAAGATTACAATCAAGTAAGCATTGGATTTGCAAGTGTTTCATGGAGGCTTAAATTGGTTGGATGTATGTTATATATAATGTCGAATTGGATTTTTTAAGTAATTGTTTAATAGATCACTTTATACCCCCTTTTTTACGATGGGGGGAATTTTTTTTTAATGACAAGATTTATAAATAAATGAATTAAATAAGTATATAAACATGAATAAACAAATGAATTAAATTAAATAGCTTTCAAATGCCCAAGAAAAACCATTCAAACCGAAAATAATTTCTCAAAAAAAAAAATCACATTTAAAGAAATAAAAAAAATTAAAAATTTGGAATAAAAAGTTTTATACCCCATCTTTTTAATTTGCTACGATGGGGAGAAATGGATTTTCTTGATGGCAAGAATTAACTATAAATAAATTAATTAAACAAATATAAAATCTTTCAAAACACTGCAGAAAATCCATTTAGTCCGAAAAAACTTTTTTTTAAAAATTCACATTTAATGAAATAAAAAAATAATAATAATTTGGAAAATAAAAAACTTTATACCCCATCTTTTTTTTTTGTTGCGATGAGGACAAATGGATTTTCTTTTGTTTAAATTGATTAAAACTATAAAACATTTAAGATATATAATGATCTAACTGACTGCAGATTTTAAACTAAGACTAAATGAAAAAATTGAGCTATACATTTCTTAAAATGTTTATATATTACTGATCAAAATGACAAATGTCACTTTACATGCATACTACAGATGAAGTATGCATGTAAATTAACAATGAACGATAAATTACTTTTAGAACAAGCCTCCATAAAAACAGCAAAGCAAGTTTAACAAAGTTTTCATCTTACTTACATAAAAACGATTCAATAAAAATTCGCAAATAATCACAAGCTTTTAAAACAAATAGGAACGTAATAAATAAACTAAAACATCTTTCTTCGGTAAGTTTGTTTATTTCTAATCACCCCCATTTCCTTGTTTCTGTTATTCGACATTCTACACTATTATTTAGTCAGAAGTTTATAGATTGCCACTATTGTTTATAGAGAAGAAAAACTAAAGTTATATGTTAGTCGTGTCAGACAATTTATCAGACAATCGAAAGGTTTGTTGCACATTTTGTGCACAGTTTCAGTATTAGTTATTTTTCAGAGGAAAATTCAATTCTTGACAGTTATTTTCTCTACGGAATTGTTAAGCAGTTGTCCATATACTTGTTGGTATGGTGTAATGTATGCATCAGAACTGAGTGTCATTTTACAGTTGGGATACATCAAATTTAAATGAAGAAATAGTCCAGTTACTAAGCAGATATGCGATCTTGTTTCCCATTAGTCCACCTTTTTCATATGCTTCCTAGTTTTCACAACAAGTTGATTCGTCTTCTTTTTCTTGGGCACTACAGCCTATGGCAGGCCAAGGCTGTCCCAATAAGTTTTGCCGTCTTAATATATTCTGTGCCATGGTCTTCCAGTTAGTTATTCCTTTTATCTTTAGGTCCCTCTCAACTGCGTCCAGCCACCTAGTCGGTGGACGACCCCTTTTTCTTGTACCTTCTGGTTTAAAAAAAAGTTTCTTTTCTAAACCAGGTTTAAAAAAAAGGTTGGTAAATATGGTTAGAAATGTTTTTTTTAACTTTTTTGCCGGGTTTTGGTCTTTAGATCTATAAAGGTGTCCCAGACATCGAATACGATTGGCCTGAATAACATGAACTATGCCTGTTTTATATAACTCATGATTGTAAAGGGTGCACCATTTGTTATTCTCATAGACTGCACCAAATATTCTTCTTAGTATCCCTCTCTCAAATATCAGCAATTTGTTCTCTTTTTTATTAAGAGTCCAGCACTCACTACCATATAGGATCGCAGGCCATAAGAGTGTTTTGTATATGTTAATTTTTGTCTTTTAAGAAATTCACTTTTTAGTTGGCGTTTTAAACCAAAGTAGCACTTGTTTTCCATTGCTAAACGGCTATTGATTTCAGTATTTGTGACATTTTTGCAGGTAACAGTAGTCCCAAGATATTTAAAGTCATCAACAGCTTCAAAGTCATAATCATTCACATGAAAGGGCATTCATTGCCTTAGCGAGCCCTCTGTTTATCTCCTCCACTATAACTTTTACAATCCATCAAATCTCCCTTTTTGTAGATTAAGCAGATAAAACCATCATCCCATTCAATGGGCATCTGTTCCATGCTGGAATGCTGGAAATAGGTGTTATCTCGGCATTAAGCACGAAGCGCTTCTAACCGATTCATCGAATCTAGTAAGTCCTAAATTATAATGTCCTAAGTTCACAAGATATTTGTAAGATATCTACACAATATAAGTCCATTGCAGATGTTGGGCCTGCGTTGCACTGAAGAAAATCATCATTGGGATGGGGTATTCCCCTGAAGAAGTGTCTGAAGAAGGCTGAGTGCCTCCTGATTTTTCAAAAGTTCTCGTAACTCTTTCATTAGTGTAATCAAACGATGAGCTGAGGTAGCTGTAGTTGAAACTTTGTTGTTGAATCTTTTTCTCCTGGGGCCTGACCTCGCACCCAGAGAAGTTCGAGGTATGATCCTTACTGCAATTGCAGCAGGTAGGCGGTTTGTTCTTGCTTTTTTTTGCACTGGAATGAGTAGTGCCCTTCGGCACGCTTCATACATCTTGGATCGGAAGTGCAGGCACGCTGAGAGTGTCCGTAGCCTTCACATCTAAAACCCTGTATCGGCCACCGGCCGCCATGAAATTTCTCTACACAAATCGGAAAGTCCTTAATGAATTCGATATGGTAGATCTTCATGTAGTTCTCATCTCTGTTATGATGAGGAGGAACAGTGGGAGTGGCCTATAGGCCCCGCCCACTTCCTTTTTTAACTGAACAACTTTCAGTATTTCTAAATTCTGTTTCCCTAATTCAAGGGAAATATTGTCCGTACTCTTAGGTTCTTGGGTGGTTGAGCTTTATGAACATTTGTGGATGGCTCTGGGACTTTTTCTGTGCTCTCCTCCGGAGTTTCCATCGGGACTGGAGTCGGTTTCACTGGCGAAATTGGAGGGTCAGAAGAACAGTTAGTATGCTTTGTTGAGTCTACATTAGTTGAGTTCTTCTTATTATTCCTCTTTCTCTTTCTGATAGGTGGTTCCTTAGGATTTTCTGTCTGGGGTTTTGTCTCAGAGGCCGAAGGCTCCTCACTAGGTTCCAAGTATTGGTCAGGTTCAGTAGCATTGGTTGTGACCAATTTCTCAGTTGTTTGAGCTATGGGATGTGGAGCGGGAACTGGGTCTTCTTTCTTTGCTAATTCCATCTCCTCCCGTTTCTGCCTGCCTAATCTGTACATGATGTAGTGGGCAATTTCACTCCTTTGAGTGATGTAACGTCGATGAGATCCATCAAAAGTAGGATACTTTCTGTAGAACTATCGGAAAGAGTCATCAATTTTGTACAGTTCCTCTAGGGGAAACTGTAGGTAAAAGGCTTCAATTTCAGACTTCTCCAAGTTTCCGGGTGAATTATATTGCGGGGGAATCCCGCAGTTAGCAAGTATATCATCTAACGATGACTCATCAAATGGCAGTACTTGAGAGCGGCAGGAAGGGAAAACCTTTCCGCCGCATGCTGTTCTGTGATACGGCATTGGTCGATCAGAGAAAAAATACGTCCTCACTAGTCAAAGGCTTGAGTCGATCTCCCTGTCGGCATCTGTTACAATTTCCATATACTGCATATATCTTGGATTGCCCTGATCAATGCTGGTTCCTTAATTACTGGCAAAGTAGATTATTTACTAATCCATTTATATCTTCGCAACTATTATAATCTCATATCTTCTTAACTGACTCTTACTTGTATTATTTTTACAAACAGGCCAGACCATCTCAAAGTGTAAGTTCAATTGCCAAAACATAAATCAAAATGTCGTCAATCAGTGAAGAGTAGTACAACACTCTTCCAAATTGGTTATGTGCAGATTAAAGCAACATCAACACTTTAGATACTCTCCTCCTTTTTTATTTAAAATCAATGCCAATCCACTTTCTTGAAAAGATTAAAAGAAATTTTCCTACCATTTTCGCTGATTTTTTTTTTTTTTTTTTAAATCCATGTGTAACGAAAATTTGAGCTCTGGTAGATACCGCTTAAAGAATTATTTTACCATACAAGCTTCTGAAACTTCAAATAATCAGTTACTTCATTTTGTTTCATTTAACCTGTATTTACTAATAATTTCGCTTTCAATTTTTTTTTGCGAGTCAGTTACTGGCACATATGCTTGGAATAGCTTGACATTTGAGATTGAAGTTTCAATTTTCAGGGCAAATTCTGTGCGAATGTTGTATTTTTTCTTCAAAAGTAAGTTGGTCAACAATTTTTTGACATCGACCACTATCATTAGAGCCTTGAAATTGAAGTTTGTCTCATCAGTTTTGCTTTTTATGAGCCAAAATGCATAAATTTGAACTGGTTACTAAAAAATGGTTTCTTTAATCCTAATGAACTGATCTTTTAAGCTAATCAGTTTAACTTCTTATAAATAAGATTTTTGATAATTTCTATCAGGCTTCCTCATAAGCTTTAAACTTTTGTTGATATCACTCGTTATTTTAAAACGAATCACAAGCCCAGATTTTTGAGCCATTCCTAAGAATTGAGAAGTGTTCTCGAGTGTTCAAAGCTCATTTTAAGCAATTTGAGTAAACTGCTTTTTTGTAAGCGCAATCATTGAGCTTGTCGCACGTGACTATTCAAGCATTTATCTGACAATTTAGATGGCCTAATAGATTTAGGTTGTCAAATAATTACAATCCATATAACATGCTTACAGTTTTTGTAACACTTCTCGATTTTCGAATTAAAAGTCTAAATGTTGTGTTTAAAATGGTGAATTCTATATTTGAAGCTTTCAAATCTTTCCTCTAAAACTTATTTAACTAAGTTACTTTCTAGCTGTTTATATTCCAGAACGTTTGGATTTTCGATTTCTTTTATTTTTACGTCAATTCAGTTCTCAGAGATTCAATATTTCCAGTTGATTCTGCATATCTTATAACACACTGTTCAAGAAGCTACTCAATTTCGAGCTCTCATTCAGCGAGTTTACGAACAGAGTTTGCACTATTCTTGGAATTCCAAACGTTTGATCGAAGTTTGTAGCAGTTTTAAAAAACACTAAAAATAGTTTGTTTCGTAATAAAATCCAGCTTATTGATTTAACTTTTTAATCAGTGTGAGGGGGGGGGTGATCATTTTTTCTGAAAATGTCTGCTTCAAATATTTTCTATTGCATCTAGTTTTGTTTAACGTTTAGTAATCTTTTACTTATAATACACAATACAATTAAAATATATGCTCTTTCAACTAAAATAATTATAACTACATTCAAATATATACACACGTAAATAAAATTAGCTTTTAAAATAATATCATAAAGAAAAAAGTTTTAGAGATCAAAAAATTACTAATAACCAGTATAAACAAATACATTTGAAACAAAAATTAACACGATTTTAAAGCTTGATATATTTTTCAAACTTCAGGCATTGTTTAATAATAATAATTCGTTAAGCTCATAAAGCTAAGGTCTAATCTTAGAAATGAAAAAGTTACTTTGAAAAAATGAATTTTCTAGAGAAATTTTCAAGTAAATTAAATAAAAATCATTCTGAATTTGAAAATGTTTAAAATAATCAAAAAAAGCTTTTAAACATGCAAAACAACTCATCGTTAAAACAAGAAATTCATTAATTTTTATTTGGGTAAAAAATTAAAGTTAAAAAGGTTTAGAGCTAGCAAAAGATAAATATTATTAAAATTTTATAAGAGAACAGTTCATTTTTATTTATCTATAAACTCAAACTACGTCTTTGTAATTTTTAAGAAGATGCAATATGCTTAAAACTATTTAAAAAACAAAAATTAAAAAAAAAACATTTAGATAATAATAAATCTTTGCATAGGTGATTTTACTTTTGCAACATTTTTATATATTAAACAAACAAGAAATGAAACTAGAGTTCTAAATATTGAGTGACAATACTTCTCAAATTTTAAAATAGAGTTTTGATATACATGTCGGCAACGCTGACATGCTTTGTTGGTATTTCTATACTCTGCAGCATCATACATTGTATTCAGAGGACGTTATGAGGATACAGTTAAAACCCTATCTAACCCTAACAAAAAATAATTATTTTCCAATTATTTTTTATCTAAAAAGAATTACTCGGGGCGAAGATTCATATAAAGCATCTTAATTAAAATGAAAATTATTAAAAGAGTTTGCTTTTTAAAGTAAAAAGCAAATTTACAAAACTTTCAAAGTCTTGTAAAAATAATCGCATTTTTTTAAAATTTTCCTTATACCTCGATCGATACACACGTTTACGAACGAGAAGCCATCAAAAAATATCCATAATTTACCTACTACAAATTGATACTTCGTTTTTTTTTTGAAAAAATGTTAAGATAGTATCTTTCCTTAAAAAAAAAGGGTTGGGGGGTGATGAATGTACACTCAGATTCCTGCATAAGATTAATGTAGTTAGGCATACCAGTCTTATCACGAGTAATCGAAAAACTTGTTCAACACATGGACAGGGAAATAAATGTTGAGAATTTACGCCACTCATTCAGTTAGCATTCGTCATCATGGAACAGATTGTGGTATGAAAGAAGGTTTTACGTTAGCGATCGTTTAAATATTAATGCAACCATTAGGTACAATGAGTATTGTGTGTTTTAAAAAAAGGGGTTTTTGAGAAGTTTCAGAGGCATAAAATATTTTCAAACTATGAAGCAAAACTGAAATTTACAAAGATTTGCCATTTTAAACTGCGTATTGCCGTTCTATAACTTTTTCTTATAATTAACAAGCTACTAAGTTTAAAACACATATCGAGTAAAATAAAAGTCTTACTGATTGTGTATAATAAAACGTTTCCCGACAAAGACTTTGATCATAGATGATTGATGTAACTGAGAACAGTCATTTTTAAACGGACTGCTGCTGTCCATTAGAAATTGGCAGAAAATGTTTTTGCTTTTTGTTAAACAACCTTACACAGTAAAACGTCAAAAGAACTTTTTATTGCGGAGCTTTATTAACGTTATCTTACTGGAAAAGATTTTTATTTCTATTTCTATAAATTTCTATTTAATAAAATAAATTAAATCCCTTGTATCAAACTTCATTAACGTTTGACAACACCAGTTCCTTTTTATTGTAAAATAAAAAAAATATTTGAAATATATGAAATCACTAAAATAAATTGATTTTCCCACAAATCTGAAATACTAAGATGAATTTCAAGCATTTAAAAAACAAGCAAGCAAGGGCTTAGAAATTCTTAATTTGTGTGTTATGCACACGGATAGCTACGAAGATTGTTCAATTTTAAGCATCAAATTAAGAAATAACATTTTGGGAACAGCAATCTAGATACAAATTTATTTATATTTTTAAACAATGCATTTATAATTATTGATAACATCAAGGAGTCGCTCGCTACCTTATTACTTCTATGGTAGTTCATAGTTGTAGAAATGTTTGATTTTTTTTCATAAGATTCAGATGGTTTAGGTTTAAGTAAATTATCAGTTTTTTAATGAAATGATTTATTGATACTTTTAATTAATAGAAAGGTTACGAGGATTTCTTAGTTTCCTCTAGAGATTTAACTTTGATATCACATTTCCGTAAACTTTTATTTTTCTCCATTTCTTCAAGTTTTGAGACGACTAATCATGTACTGATACATTCAAAGAATATTTAGTTTTATAAAACTGTTTCAAAATAGTAATTTTTTTAATTAAAAAAGTGTCGTTAAACAAAAAGTAAAGAGAAAAGTAACATTAAAACTTTTTTTTTAAAACTGCTCAACATTTGACAATTTTCCAATATTATCTGTAATATTTATTTAGAAAAATCGCTCTAGGATTTTAAAAAAATGTTTGCCTTATATTCGAATTTTTTTCTGTTTAATAAACCTTTGCATGAGTCACTTTTTTCCTAAAATTTTTTTTTTGTACTTCAATCAACAAGTACTAAAATTCAAGTAATAAGTTACAAGTTACTTAATGTAATTTAATGCGCTAATAATTTCACTGAACTATTTTTGAGACAAATTAACACCTCTAAGCAAATTCATTTCAAAATTTAAAAAAAAAAATGCCACCACTTTATCAACAGTGCCGTCATTATATTAAGAGGAAGTTACGTGGATACAGTTGAAATTTATTATAAACCTTTCAAAAAATAAATATTTTCGAATTATTTTTAACTTAAAAGAATTACTCGGGGCGAAACATTCCGTTCAGAAAAAACAACGGAAACAAAATAAGTTTAAAAAAAACAATTCTTAAAAAGAGTTATGCTTTTTTAAAATAAGAAGCAGGTTTACAAAACTTTCAAAGTCTTGTAAAAATATCAAATTCAATAAAAAATTTATATACCTCGATCGATACAAACATTCACAAACGGGAAGTCGATGAAAAATTATGAATATCCAAAACTTTCCAACTACTCACTACAAAGTGATACTTCGTTTTTATTTTAAGAAAACATCTTAAAACGTGATAAGATCGCAATTCAAAAAGAGCAGCGGAACCATTAAAATCCAATCTATTCCTTAAAAATATACATTTACTTAAAATAAAAAATAACTCGGAAGAAAAATACATAATTGCAAAGATATCGCAAGGAGATGCATAAAAATACTCAAACTAATACATAAATTGAGTATGGTTAGATATGACATCTTTTATCACGAGCCATAGGAAAATTTTTTCAACGCATGAAGACACATGACAGGCTAATAAGTTTTAAAAGTTTACACATATTTGAAAATTATTTTGTGTCAGGAAAGGAGGTTTTTCATTAACGATCGTTTTAATATTAAGGTAACCATTTAGAAGAGTTGGTATTGTGCGCAACAGAAAAATAGCAAATTTTATAATAAAGTAATTAGTTTGGTTCAAAGGATTGCTAAAATGTACAACAAAATTGCACATTTTCATAAGCTTTGACATTTGAAATTTTTTATATTTTATTTTTATAACTACTAATGATACGCTACTAAAGTTTAAAACTCATATTAAATAACAGAGAACTCGTACTATACAAATATCATCTTATAATAGAAAATTTTATCTGACAAAAACAGCCTGTTGCTGTGAATTAGAAGCTAAAGAAATCTCCTTAGGGCAGAAAATGTTTTCGTCTCTTTTGTTATCTTGAAATTCCGAAATAATTTTGCCAGAAATTTTTATTATGGAGCTTTAAACAGCATTTCTCATGAATATGTAAATAAATGTTATATTGTGCATCCGTGCGCAATTACTGTTTTACAAACCAAATGAAAAGGAAATTAAGAATTATTGACGTCTATGAAGTTTTCCGCATAGTTTCAAACATTTAATATATGATCAATTGGAACTGAAGATATAGCTGGGAGCATTAATAATTACTTAATATAATACCATGCTACTTATTTCTTTCCAAAAGCCATAATTCTAATTTCAAAATTCTTCTGGAAATGACATTTACCTTGTTAATCACTTTTTGGTACAATTAATATTATTCAAAATAGTTTTGCTTCATTATTGAGTAAGTTTGATAAAAAAATATTTAAAGCAGCTAAATTTTCATATTTCTTACGATATAAGGAATCTAAGTTAATTTTACAAGGGAAAAAACATACTAAATTATTAAAGTTTGATTAGTTTCATTTTTCTATGATGAAATTCATGTCCTGAAGAAACGCATATGTGTGATGAACAGGAAGATATTGAAATTGTTAAATTTTATGCATGAGTTAGGAAATATTTTGAGACATAGCTACACGTCTAAGATAATAAACTAAATTACTTTTTGAAACATTTCATTTGTTACCTTTTTTAGCATTAGTTGCACAGAACATAGAGTTATCCACATATTTTCCATCTTTTAAAACAAATAGAAAAAATAACTAATACTTCTTTCGAAGCTTATGGTTGTCGAATTGATGCTTTCGCGAAATTTATTTAATTCGTGTTTCGGTTTTTTCCACAAAAGTATTTAATTAAAAAAATATTAAAAACTAAAGAAAGGTAACAGCAATTTTTTAGAAATCATTGCCTGATTTATTTCCCAAATCATCTTTACACTTATGACGTTTTTCCATTCCGAGACGACTAATCATTTACTGATTGTTTAAATCAATTCATAGTTTTTCCCAATAGAGTTTAAAACTACTTGGTTATTCTTTATCTAACGTAGAAAGTTAAGGCGTGTAAAGAACTGCTTTTTGCTGAGAACCACCAGAAACAAAAAATTTCTAATTGACACAATGTAAAGTATTCGGAATCTCAATGTTATTAGTTATTCATTTTTTCCTTGCGTTTAAAAATTCATCTTAACTATTCATGCAAAAGTAATGCTAAAATAACAATACAGTGTTTAGATAAGTTATAATTCATGGCTGTAGGAAGCTGTATTAGGTTGTATGTAGGTATTATTAATGCTAACTAAACAGTTATTTGTTTGATAAAAAGTTAGCTTTCATGATAGAAAGAAGCACTGATATTAGAATAATTTTGTGCAACAGGTAAAAAATAAAGCAATACTGTTATGAATTATCGTTCGTTTAATCTTTAATTTTGATGTAATTCATAAAAGGAGGTTTCTATATTAACGGTTTGTTTTGCTTTTTTTAAGCTTGTTTGTTCTTTTTTGTGTAGAAGAAACAAAATCAACTTTAGTTTATATATATTTATTTTTGAGCATTAATATATTTATATTTACGCCATTTTGTTTCAAGTTTTATTGAGGAAGCTAGTATTTTATATTTTTTGTAAACAGAACTGTGAAATAAATAATTTTGTGTGTTGTAAGTTGTTAACGGTATAATCAAGAACACTGGCATTAATAACTAATGCTGATTTGAAGTGAAAAACAAAATAAATACAGTGCAAAGATGTACTAAGATCACAACTTTGATATGCACAGTAATCGACTATAGGAACAATTTATTAATTATTTAAACTTATTTCTGAAATATTTGTTAAACACTTAGTTCATTTTTTAGTAATACAAGTTTCATACATAAAATGCCTAGTCATTTTAGATAGCAAACATTCTTCCCCTGTTTAATATATATAATATACCCCTCTTAAAAAATATATATATTTTAATTAGTCAAAATTACAAAACGGCACCGGCGGATTCCTCAAACATCTATCCATATTTTTGAAATTTTAGAATGCAACTCAGAAAATCAATATTTATACTTGAACATTCATGTTTTTATTTGAGAACAGAAACCTTGCTTTGATCAATAATCTAAAATCAAGTGAATATTTTTAGTACTTCAAAAAGAAACCAATATGACAAAAAAATTATGCATAAGAATTGAAATTTTCTAAACATACATTTTTTTAAATCAGAATTTTAGATATAAATTTCTTAATTAGCAGAAAAATACTTTAAATATAGAAAGTGTTTAATGATGACTCAAAAATATGGAAATTGTTCCATTTCAATTTTTGCTTCATTCTTGCTTAATTTATAATTTCAATTGATTTTTTAAAAAAATTACTTTTTATGATGCATTAGAGAGAAATCGATACATGTCTCAAAACTATTAACATAAAGAGAATGATTTAGGAATTTTATGGTAGGGTGAAATATACTTAGGATCGGGTGCAATAAACTTATACAGCAGAGCCAGAAGAAATACAAGTTAATAATTTCAAATGGTGTGGAAAAATAGACCTGACGCAACAGTAAATGGGACAGAAAACAAAGCGAAATGAAATAAAACTAAGATATTTCGTGATCGAGAAACCAGTTTTTATAATTAATAATTAACTATTTATAATTTTTTGGGGAGGGAGGGGGAGAAAGCACCACCTAGGGCACACCTTAGTTGATTGTGGTACCAATGTTAACTTGAAAACACGATGCGAATTTGATGAGCACCGAAGAATAAATGAAAATAAAGAGTTTGCCTTTCTGGAATTATAAAAATAGTAATAGAAAAAGTTTATACTACCACATGTCGTATGGCAATGTAAATTTTAAAGAAAAAAATGCAACAGATTTCAATCATAGAAATTTAGATTACGGTGAAAGAAATTTTTTTAATTTAAATCAAAATAAGCATAAAAATTAGAAAAATTATCTTAAGTGGAATGAAAAAATAATGCACTATCTAGAACTTTTTCTGCAATAATTTAAACCATTTGTGTTTTCAAGAACATTCATTTGACAAACTAAAGCCACTAAAACTACTATAAAATGTGACCTTCATTTAATATAATTAGCAAAAAGCTTTTTGTAAAGCTTATGCTGCATTTTATATGATGACTAATAGCAAATAATGAACTAGTGGAAATTGCCATTATGTTATAGAAATGCATTTTTTAAATAAAGTTTGAAAACATTTAGTAATTTATTAAATAACTGGAGACATTTATTTTTTTTTAACAAAAAAATAATTTTCAAGAGATTTTTTCAGCCGCCTTTTTAGTTTTGAAGTAATTTTTCAGTGCTTAAACTAATTTTATGACATTCCGTTGAATGAAATAACCACAAATATAAATGTAAAATGAATATAATACAAATATAATTCTAATGAAACAAAAACACCAGCATAAAGTATTTAATGTTTAAATTCATCACTTCTGAAACAAACTCTCAAGTTCGCATCAAAGTGAAGACTTGTGTTTGTTTTTTTCTTTTTTAACAACTATACTTTCACCACGATGTCTAAACGAAATTCTATATTTTTTAAAAACAATAAGGTAGCTAACACTTTTTACTAATTAAGACCTGGTCAAATCTGCAACCATCATTATTTGTAATATTTGCTAACGAATTTACAATCATGAATACTAATTTCTGCAGAAACTATAAACAATGACACCTACAAAAGAATTAGGATTCACATTTTAATAATATTTCCCAACAAGCTTGAAAATTTTTTCCACTTTTTTTTAATAAAAAACCAACAGAATTAATATCGGGCTAACAGCCACAGATTCTCTTAGTTTTCTTTTATATGTAGCCAAATGTGGATTAATAATTAAAAACTATCCCATAAACGTGTGCTTATATGAGTATCTATCAGGAGTCCCAACATTGTGAACTGAGTTCAAGATATCAAAAGATAAGGAGTTGACATCACTACAAATCCATTAAGTGAATGGATTGATAAATAGAATGTATAGTTTAATAGCAAACGGAGCGAGGAAGCAGCTACTGAGTTTATCGCAAACCTTATTAAGTTATCAATGCAACAAAATCAAACAGTCTTAAAAACCAAGTCTTGAACGCCAAAAAAAGTTGAGAACGATTACTATTCTACGTCTGAGCCCATAAAATTGTAGCTTATTAAATTGTATGAAATTGTGCAATAGAAAATAACAAATTTGTTTTCAGCTATTTATTACGTTCTGATAGAGCTTTTATAATGAAATATTTCTTAAGGGCTTATGATTACATTCTGGAAAGAATGTATAATAAAATAAACAGTGCATGTTTAAAAGAAAACGTTTTACTTAAACTGACACGTTTCATGTATTATATTCACGATTCATGTATTAGATTTTGTCATACTGGTCGGAATTAGTTTTCGTTGAATAAATTTAATGTGTGAACAATAAATATAAAAAAAAAACCCTTATAAACGTGATCACACTTCAAACGCAATTTGTAAATAATTTTAACTCTCAGATATTTCCAAAGCCTATCAAGCTAAATGAATAATTGTTCAATACTCTTACATCACTTTGGTTCTTTGCTGTGCTTGCGGATAGCTGACTATGACTAAGATTAAACTAAAAGGGTGTTTTTTTTCCTGAGAAAGCTACTGTCTTTAGCGTCTAAAGATAATATTAATAACAAGGCTTCTATCATTAGTCTCAATTAAGAATGCTATTTCGAATTCTTAGATAAAATTAAATCCTAAAATTTTTAATTTTTCCCCAATTACAGCTGGATGCAAGTTTTTATAAAAATTAATGTTCCATTTTTTTTTTAATTGTGCACTTCTTGGCGAAACGCTTTCAGAAATTCAAGGCCTTCATATTTCGAGAATTTGACGAATTAAAAATTTGAAATATTTAAGAGTTTTCAAAAGTAATCAGCGCCATAAAATTGAAGGCATTATTTTCTGTATCGCGCAGCAAATAATATTCAGGAGATAAATGACAGATAGAAAATATATCTAGTTACATCAAAAAATAATAAAAATGTTAACATTTCTAAAAAAATTTTTGGTTGCTCATCATTTAATTCTATTTGTCTTTCTAGTAAAATATATTATAGAAACAAAATTCAGTGACAAGTATAAATGTGTGTTCTAATTATTACAGTTTACTGTAATTCATTATTAATTTTTCGTTTCATAGAAAACAAAAAAAAAAGGCTGACAAGTTATTAATTAAGCAATGAGAACATTTTCTTCTAAAGACATTGTCAGCAAACTGTACAAATCAGAAACTTCTGTTTAAAAAAAATTTTCTTAATGCAAAATATTTCTGCTGTTAGCCATAAACTTTTATTCTTATTATTAGAGGTCATATTAGAAAGTAAAATATCTCTTAAGTTTGATTACATTATGAAACCCTTATTCGAAGATTTAATTTTTTTAATGTATAGTGGAAAAAATATTTCTTCGAAATCTATCAATATTTTACCAGAAAACGTTCGAGGACCAGGAAACGTTCATATTTCGAGAATTTGACGAATTAAAAATTTGAAATATTTAAGAGTTTTCAAAAGTAATCAGCGCCATAAAATTGAAGGCATTATTTTCTGTATCGCGCAGCAAATAATATTCAGGAGATAAATGACAGATAGAAAATATATCTAGTTACATCAAAAAATAATAAAAATGTTAACATTTCTAAAAAAATTTTTGGTTGCTCATCATTTAATTCTATTTGTCTTTCTAGTAAAATATATTATAGAAACAAAATTCAGTGACAAGTATAAATGTGTGTTCTAATTATTACAGTTTACTGTAATTCATTATTAATTTTTCGTTTCATAGAAAACAAAAAAAAAGGCTGACAAGTTATTAATTAAGCAATGAGAACATTTTCTTCTAAAGACATTGTCAGCAAACTGTACAAATCAGAAACTTCTGTTTAAAAAAAATTTTCTTAATGCAAAATATTTCTGCTGTTAGCCATAAACTTTTATTCTTATTATTAGAGGTCATATTAGAAAGTAAAATATCTCTTAAGTTTGATTACATTATGAAACCCTTCTTCGAAGATTTAATTTTTTTAATGTATAGTGGAAAAAATATTTCTTCGAAATCTATCAATATTTTACCAGAAAACGTACCAGGCCCGTATCCACAATATTCGTCCGGAGGAGAGAAAGTGGACATAAAATATGCTTTATTTGATAATTTTTCCGATAACATTCATCCGCGACATTTACTACCAAATTAATGCACAATGCTTTTAACTTTGAAGCTGAATAGTATTCACCTGTAGTGTCGTTCCTATTCTTTATATAAACGACATAAGCTTAGCTGTATATAACCTACTTTTCAGGGTAAGTTATCTAACTTGGATAAAGTCTAACCACGGACAAGAAAGCTCTGTTAAAAGAGGAATAAACTTTTGTTCAATTCATTTCACAATGAAGATTATCTTCGTCATAGTTATAAATTATATAATCACACCTCAAGCAATTTGCATAACGAAAATGTCTTCATGCCAGTTTGCAGCAGTAGTTCAAAATGCCAATTGCAGTAGTAGTTAATAGGTTAAACTAAAGTTTAGTTTTGATATCGAAAGTTTTTTTTAAATATAATCATTCAAAAGCCTTAAAAATATTTTGTTTCTAGCTTTATAAATAAAATTCAAAATTAAAAAGCAATTTTGTTTTAAATAAGAAAAAATTATTAAATGTTCCATAAATCGTAAACATTTATACGCGTCTGAAGCATATGAAGAGCTTAAAACAAGATTTTTATTTGATAACAGATACTACCATGAAATATTTAATCACGTGTAAATGAAGCTACCAATAAAAATTCTAAATTATTTTTCTTTAATGTTTAGTTTTTAAGTAAATATTTTTCAAATTTTCTCAGGAAGGTGGTTAAGCCTTAGAGGACACCATTTTCATTTTGTTTACACTCAATCGATGTGATTTTACTTAGGATCAAATTTAATTGAGACCTTATCATCAAAAGATTCTAACTTATAATCAAATTTAATACCGACCTTATAGTTAAAAAAGATTCAAAAGCTACTACACAGTAGCAAACTCATATGGCATTACGCACCCAAGAGCTCGCAAAATTAAATTGCGTTAAAACGAAATTTTTACTCAAATAGCAAGAGAGCTTTCAATCTTGCAGTTCCTATCCGTAGGGGGAAATTTAAGGAATTTGTAGATGTAAAATAACACACAATTGTGTGCCTAAAATTTTTCAACCCTCACATTCTGGTCGAAAACACAAAAAAACTTTTCTTTTTTTGAAAAAAAGTAACCATTTTCAAACATATGTAAATGGATTTGTTAAAGTTAGTTATTCATTTTGGCATAAGTATAGAGGAGCTTTCTATTAAATCAAATTGTTTTCTCACCAAATTCTTTCGTCTATCACAAAACATCGATAGCTTATTTTTGACTTAATTTTGTTTTTTAAAATTTAATTTTTATTCCACCTCCGAAATCTCAATTTTCTTCCGTGCCTTTTTAATATTCTAATCAAGACTTTACCCTAGAGTTTCATATTTCAAAATGCTGACTTTAGCAGAGGTGCCAACTTTCCTATTTAGCTATCAGAAATCAGAGCACCAAAATATAAACGGAATATAAATTAGAGCAATTTTAAGGTGTATATACAACCTAATTTGATATAGGTATATAATTTTAATAAAAATATGCACGGATTTACTATTAAGCATAAAAGTAGCATTTAGATAAAAAAATAATAAAACTAATTTAAAAAGTATGCAACGTTGAAGCTTTATAAGATGGTAAAATTAAATGGAATGAATTTTCAAGGTCTTAGTCAAAAACTAGCCTTCATGGCTTTTTTTGTCATCTTGCATTTGAACCTCAAAAGATTTGATCACAGCATCAGTTAATATTCTAATATGCTCTTCCATAAGGAGAGAAGATTAGTTTGCTGGAAGGAAAAATATATAAAGTTTCTTTCCTTTTTTTTATTTGTTTCTATCAAAACATTTTTTCATTTGTAGAATTGTTTGAGGAGTAGAAAAAAAATCTCAGATTAGTTGCAGCCCACCAAATTTCGTAACTCTTGGTAATGGAGAGGAAAATAAACTTATTTTAAACAGCTTATTACGGAAATTCTTAAAAAGTATAATTTTTATTATTTGAAAGTAAATAGTAATCTTGACAATGAAAGCGTAATGATTGAGGACAAATTGTAATTGATGGCACCTCTGCTTTAATGGATATAGACTCAAAAGAAAACTACAAAGAACTGTTACTCCATTCATCTTCCCCTGCTGAGCTTGCTTCGAATAGAAAAAATAAGGCATCACACTCGTAGGGCACCACACTCTCCGCATGTCCGCAACCAATACACCACAAAAAGGTTTTGACTACTAAATGGTAGAAATAAACTTTGTCTTTAAATGAATTTCCAACTTCAAAATTCGCAAATTAAAAACTTTAAGATAGAAACACTATTTTGGACTGTGGCAAAATTGCTCTACGAGTTGCGTGATGTCATTGTAGGAACATATTGTGAAACGCTGTCACAAGAAGATAACTTTTATTCCAATGAGAAATAGATTTTTAGTAGTTCTAATGTATAAAGCCACATTTTCACAAAAAAAATTGAGGCCCTTTAAGTAATTTAATTGAATATAATTCAAAATGATTATAGTACTTAAACAGAAATCAAGAAAAATGTGAAATCTATAGAAGTTATTTTTTAATTTTTTAACCCTTAACGGTCTGGAAGTATATGAAGTTTACTTCCTACCATATAATTAATCATAGTAATTATAACTAATTATAGTTATGTAATTAATTGCAGTTAAATTGTTGCAATCATGACAACAATAAGTGTGATAAAAATAATAAAGAGATTGCAGACTCCCTATAAGTAAAAGTGCCGTTTAAATGACTGTCTGTTAAGGGTTAAAAAAAAATTCTCTTTTTTTTCTTCTTTTTCCTTGTTTCACAATAAGCCTTACAATCAGGGTTTATAACACGTGATTTGGAACCCCTTCCTTGTTTTACCACTTTCTACCTTCTCCTTAACCCTTTTCAGCATCCGCAGAACATATGCCTGCAATACTCCAGTTACATATTTTTTTTAAATACAACCCAGAAGTAAAAGGACGTTTAAAATTCTTTATAACCTCATTATAAGTGCAGGGAAAGATCAAAGTGACATAAATTACAGAATAAATAAAGCTGAAAATATAAATATCCGTCTCAAAAATGCAAGCTCCATTGCGTAGTGTCCATTTATTTCTAAATTATTCATTTGACTATTTCACTATTCTGACACTTTATAGCAAAAAAAAAATTGTATTTTATTGAGATTAAGTATAATTACATAGATAAAGTGATGCGTATTGAATTTGTTCCACCATAAATCATTCACGATTTAGTTGCAATTTCCGAATAACATTTGATATACATTAGATGTCCTAAAATCGATTGAAAATTTAGTCTGAAAGGATCTGTGAGGAAAACTGTGTTTTATTTGAAAAAATTGAAAAATCCATTACATTAAAGAGCTTTACCAGTTGTCGAAATGAAATAAAATTAAGAAAGATATAAAAAATAAATTATTCCATAAGCTGTTACTCAGAATTTCAACAAATTAGAATAGAAATTTCTCAAAATTATATATTTATAATTTAACACTTTCATTTTTTCATGTATATCTTTTTTTGATAAGGTAGTATTTAAATGGTTTTGTTATTTTTATTAATCATTAGTATTTTGATATTTAATTACAACAATTTAACTTTTAATGAACAGACAATTTGAAAGTCCATCTCTGTCAGTAGCTTTATCTGCCGTTTCTCATTGATAAAATTGTAAAATGTGAAGAAAAAATTGCTAAAAAGAAATAATGCCAAAACTTAATTTTTGATAACTTGTGCTATTTTAGGGAGGCCATTTGTCAAAAAATAATGGGCACTAATGCAGCTTAGAATAAATACTATAGTACGTGATACTGATTAATTCAATTTCAACCAAAGCATGTTTCAAAACAAATCTGTGATGAACATTTTTCAGCTTCCAATCGTCCGATTTATGTTTATTTATTTTGTTTAGAAATATCTTATTTCGTACTTAATTATTTTTCCTTTAAGTTTAAATTCGATATTTCACAATTAATAGAAAGCTAATTTTTTTGGGTTGAAAATTTAGCCCAAAATTCGGTAGAATTTGCTTACTAATATTTTTTTTCTAATCGAATATATTAATAATTGTGCCATTTGAAATATGGATATTAGGTCATTTTCCTGGAACCATAAGTTGTTGCATGCAGCGGAACATAATTTTAAGTACCATTCGTCCTAATAGATGCATCTTATTTTTGTTTCAACGATTTTGTTTCATAAAATATGTTTGCCTCATTTTCCAAAACATTTTGTTTTTTGTTTGGGAAATATATGCAACCCTTTAACCTTGAAAGAATAGTATTTTACAGACATTTATCAAGCTTCATATAAGTTTGGAAATGAAGTATTTGTGGCTCAGAGACGAAACATTTTTAAAAAATTTTATTTTGTGTGGGTGCAATACGCATCACTTTTTCTCCCTACAAAATTTTGTTTCAACCAGAGATGAAGGGGTAACCTTTTTCCTCCTCATTCCCTGAAAAATTCCATTTCTTTTTGAATGATGAGATGGAATTTCTCAATCTTGCAATTACTATCAAAAAAATTTTTTATTTAGACATTGAATACTACATAAATTGCCCTAAGCGCGAGCGTAAATGCAATTTTAAAAAATTCATGGTTGGAGAAAATAAATCACAGGACAGTATAAGATTAAAGATTGTGAGGAATTGAAATACAATTGAAAATGCATATAACAGATTAAGAAGTTATTTCACTTTTAGTTAAAAAATGAATTTTTATTCAAAACATAAAACTCTTTTACTAAAGTGTCTACTTTTTACTTGTTATAAACTGTCACACAAATATATAGCTTCACTACCACTCATAATATTTCAATACATCTTGTGTTTCCTTTTTTTTCGAAATACAAAGAACAAAAAATTATAAATATAATATTTTATTCAAAAATGAAAGAATTACATAATATAATATGCTCAATGGAAATTTCTCTTGAATCTTCCTTTATTCAAGTAGCGGTTTCTGTCATTGGTCACTACCGTAGTTCATTAGCTTTTCAAAAATTTTATATTATTCCAATTACATTGAGTTTACACCTACACGATTTAAGTTTCAATCTTTATAATTTTGAAGCGACTATTCAAATTTTTTTAAAGTCGCCCAAGAGAGCAGTAGTGTGAACATAGGAGGAGACCAAATCATACTTTGAGATCTCACTCGTCTTCATTCTTCTGAATTCTTTGAAACATTTTTCTTCACATTCCTAACTTTCTTCACATATCAGTTGCACTAAAAGAATGAAGTTTATCAGTAGATTGAATCAGAGATAAATAGTAAGAAATAATCTGGCATCCACGATCCCACCTAGTTCTAGAAAAAAGCTGTTTCTTCTATTATTATAATAAAATCCTCTAAATGCTTGATAGTAGGTTGGATACCAGCTGATAAAATGGTCTATAGCACAAACTAAACCTTTTCAGAACCAGATATTATTCGTCAGTGTAGCTTTCTCCAGCAGATCTCTGGTGCAATATCCATGTCTTCATTAGTCCAGATAACCCTAACGTTACGGCATTCCACTTTGCTGAGGTAACAACACTAAATGGTGTGACGTGCTGCATGTTATAATTTCTTATAATATTTAGCTAAGCGAACTCAATATATATAGGTTAATGGTATTAATCATATATAGTTTAAAGGAATATTGCCAATAGGTGGGTTCAATGTTAGCAGATTGAGACTGTTACCAAACGGTATCACGACTGCTAATTACGGCTACCGTACGCACGTGGGCGAGTGGATAAATGCGGCGATCTTATCGAAAGGGTTTCCTTTTATTCGTCTGTATTAGAAGCAATTTTCTTACTGACACACAGACCTGAAACCTCAAGGTTCAGTGGCGACTTTCGACTGTATATATCGATACACTACAGTTTCCATCGCTTCCACCTTGGCTTCAACCTTGTCATATGGGGACGTTCTGAATCCATTTCTTTTGGATATCCTTCTTATAAACATTTTCCTGATGTGAGGTTTTCGGGAGATGTTAATGTTCAGGCAGTTAATGGCTCTTGATAGTTCTTTTAAGAGAATATCGGAAAACTTCTTTCAAGAAGCAATAATCAGTAAGATTTATTCATACAATGCTTGTATTGCTTGATGCAATATTTATATTCGCTTTTTTCCCCAAACCTGACTTTTTTAATAAGATACACTTTACATGATTCCTGAATTTCCAATTGATGACAACACTTAACACAGAAACATCCTATAGCCTGCACACTTCTCTATTGAAGGCGCTGTCGAAATCGATTTGAGAATCAATCTAGTTACGTAGCTCCATTCTATTGATGTCAGTTTTAAATTAATTCAACTTCACAGGAACGAAAAATCTTCTTTTAAAAAAGAACAAATTCTATTTACTGCAAATTTTCAAACGCAGTTCATACTAATATCTAGTTATATCCTTGAGATTATGTTATAGTAATATTAATACTACTAGATAATAGTAATATTTGGTTCGTCTCCAATATCTCATTGTGCAGTCCTAGTGCGACGTATGTAAAAGTACTATTACTATCTAGTTTTCCGACGTAAATTAAATACTACTATTATCATTTCAAACCTAAACAACCGAAGCACATTCTAAAAACCTTACGTCAAACAACTTACCACAACAATTCTGCATATGTTTCAGTTATCAAATGCACTTTTCTTTTGAAATTTTCATTTTAGGGCATGTTCATAAAAAGTAAAGTTTTGCCTATTTTATCACCTGGAATAACTTTTTTTTAATCGGATGTTCAAAACCTAAGCTCCAAGAACGAGGTTCAATGATGTGATTTCAAGTAAGCTAACAAGTTACAGCTAATTATTAAGTTACAGAATAAAAAAAAACACTATGTCTCTGAATAAGCATACTTTTTAAATGAATTTAGATTTCTGACCCTCAAAATAGGGGCAGGGATCTTTATTAGGTAAATTTTATTTCATTTTAAAATACATTGCTTTCCATTTAGAATATTAATCCTTAAAGTTTGGCATCGATCATTCTAAGATATTTAAATTAATTCTGCCAACTGTTCCACCTTTTTTCTTATGTAATAATCGAATAAGTTTTCGTCGAAAACTAAAAGTTTGTTCTATTCGAGATGGGTAAATATTTTGATCTGGGAGATTTAGTTCAGGATGATTATGGGTAATATTCAATCCTATTATTATTCGGAAATAAACTTTAGTTAATGTTTATAAAGAGAAATGCCTGGTATAAGAAATCAGGTCATTTGAATAATTATTGTATTGATTTAATAAATTTGATGTGGACTGTAAAATATGTCTTATGTCTGAAAATCATTCGGGAAAATAACTATAAATACTAGCAATTTTCTGATTTTCAGTTCATGGTAGAATTAACCGGAATAAAGGGCAAATTATAAATACAATTAAAAACTGCTATTCAAATATTTCTTGAATATTGAATTTTGCATTATAACTCGTGGATACACAAAGTTTTATATTCGCCTTTACTTAAATTTATTAATTGATGTAATTTGTTATAAGTTATGAGACAATTTAATTTATGTTCCTGGTGCCTTTCCCAGACTTCGAAATTTGTTTGTAATTTTCTTTACGATCAACTTATTTTATTTTAAAACTTATTTAAACTGTAAAATTTTCAATACATTTTGTTACTTAAAAATAACTTTTCCTTCTTTGCTTATTTTGTAATCTGGATAAATTTGCAACAAAATTGAAATGCTAGTTTTTCTTGTTTTGAATTTCATACAAAACGATGCTTTTGGTGTTATTTTAGCAGTTTTTTTTTATTAATAAATTTTGCAGAGAGATAAATTATTTTATTTTGGTTGTCATAAATTTACTATTAATCAGCTTCTCCAGGCGTCGACTACCTTTGGAAATGAAATGAGTAGCTTTGTATCCATTTTATTAGGTTTCTCGCGAGTATTACGTGGTTACAGATAATTTCAACTATGTATGTAATTGTGATGATTTTAAAGATACTCCTTTTTTTGATAACTTCCATAAACACGTTATTACAGGGGATTTAGATATTATTGACAACGAAAATATTAAAAAATTTATGTCTTTAGGTTCAAAATTTAGACCATCTTTTCCAACTTCAAAAAACAAAGTTATTTCCATTTTTATTAAAAATCTCGATGATTTTATTTTAAAATTATCTTACAAACATAATTTCCCAATTGAAGGTTTCTTTGAATGGAGAGAGAATATCATTAAAGATTTTAAAATCAATATTAAAAGGGACAAATTAATTTTTCAAAAGGATTTAATTTTTAACTCTGTTTTAAGACAAGATATTAAAAATATTCAAAATAAATTTTGTATAACCACTGTTGATAAAGCTAGTAATAATTTTGCAATTATTTGAAAATTTTTTTACAAACAACTTCTTTCCAATGAACTTAATAGCAATATTACCTACAAAAAACTTAACACCAACAGTGATATTATTATTAATAAAATTAATGCTATCTATAAAAGACTTAAAATTAAACCAAATAATGTTAACAATTTTCCTTTTCTTTTTGCCAATCCAAAATTCCATAAGACTCCAACCAAATTCAGGTTTATTGCAAGTGGCGTTAATAGTAACATGAAAAAAATCGGTATTTACTTTGAGAACATTCTTAAAAAAGTTTATAACAAAATTAATAAACTTACTAAAAATAATAACTATTTAAATTGGAATATTAAAAATAGCATTCAGGTTTTAAATACACTAAAAACTTTAAAAAATGTAGATTCAATTCACTGTTTTGATTTCGAAAACCTCTATACTTCCCTTCCAACTAATAAAATTCATGATGACCTTCTTCAAATTCATAGCATGTTTAATCTCAGTGATATTATTAATGAAGATAACTGGAACTTTCTAGTACATATTAACCTTAACAACAATTATATTCTTTTCAATGACCACCTTTTTCAACAAATTAATGGTATTCCCATGGGAAATAATTTTAGTACTAACATCTGCAATATTTTTCTTTTTCTACAAGAATATAGATTTGTAAAATCACATGTTAATTTTCCAATTGATTCTCTCTTTCTCAGATTCATTGATGATCTATTAGTTATTAATTTTAATGATTTCGATATTCTAGCAAAACATATTTATCCAAATGAATTAATTCTTAATAAAACAAATAATAGTAATTCTTCAGCAAATTTTTTAGATTTGACTCTTAATATTAATGCAGATAATAATATTACATTTAAACTTTTTGACAAAAGAAATGAATTTAAATTTCCAGTTAAAAAATGCATAGATTTCAACTCTAACTTAGCCAATAAGGTTTTTTCTAATATTATTGCCAATCAAATTCATAGATTTTACAGGAATAATTCTAACTATAACGAGTTTTTATTAGATACTGATATATATAAAAACGATTTAATTAATAGCCATTTTCCTAGTTCATTTCTTAATTTCTATTTTAAAAAAATCTTAAAAAACTTGGTACATTAATTTTTAATTTTTATTTAATTTTTCTGTTTTAAGAATAAGCTCTGATTTTTTCAAGGTAGGAACTAACTATGATAAACTATTCCTAAAGCCACTGGACGGAATAGTTTGGATGTATGACCTTTTATACTGGATTAGTTAAATATTTTTTAGTTACTTTTTAATATTTGTAGCCTCTTAAAATTAATTTAATTTTAATTGTCCAGTATAATAAACAGTTTATTTATTTATTTATTTATTTAATTATTTTTTATTTTTGTATAAGTGGAATGGGCTCTGGTTCGTAAAGAACCACCCCAGATAAATGCAGGTGATACGTGTATACTTTAAAATTATGTAAGGTTGTATGAATGAAGAATAAAACCTATAAACGGTTTTCTATTCCTGTATGCAGGCTCTGATTTTTAAATAAGTCACCCTATAAAAGATGGATATGTGTATTCTGTAAAATTATGAATGAAGGATGGGTCTATAAACGGCTTTCTATCCTGACAGACTGACTTTTAAATTAATTTCCCTATTAATGATTTTTTTAATTTTTTTATTTTTATTTTTTTATTTATTTATTTATATTATTTTTTTTTTTATTTTTTTATTTATTTATTTTTTGTTTTTTTAAGACTGCTAATTTATTCAATCCGTTAAACATTTTTATTATTATTTCAATTTTATTACCTCTTTACTAATTGTTTCTCATAGATGGCAGCACTAATATTTTACCTAAACATTTTTTTCTTCTTCTTCGATCAAATGTTTTTTTTTAAATTTTATTATATTCGATTCAAGCTATAAGCAATATTTTACATCTTCGCGATTTTTGTTAACTGTTTTATTATTGTACTTTTAAACCTAAACCGCGTTTTAATTCACGCCGGTAAGTTTGATTTCCTATTACATTTTTCTTTTATTTCATGATTTTTTTCAAAATAAGGTTTTTTGCGATATCGACACATATAAAGAATAATTTTTATCTTAGGATAATTATTCTTTATTCAGAAATATCGCATTATTTATGGCAATTAGATGTGTCTTGACAACGACTATTTGCTTATACCATTCTTGTTTCTCTACCATTTAGTTTTTTATTTTTATTTTATTCATGTTTTTCATGTTAATTTGTGTTTATTTAGGGTAATAATTTCTGCTGCATTTGCGCGATTAATACTCTTTTTATGTTTTTATGCTTCTTTCTCCTAGATACAAATTTTCCCCTGTTGCTTATGCACGCGGTTATTTGTTAAAGAGATATTTTTCTTCCAAGTTTTGTATATTTTTTTATATAATTTTTTGGTCCCCTGCTGATTCAGGTTAGCACCCTGCTTCAGTTTAATCAAATTGCTAATAATTCCAATGATAATTTTAAATGTAAGGATAATCGATGATTAACCTGCAAATCGCTCGTCAGTGCTAATTCTTCTTTAAATTCCCCTCTTTGAAAGGCTACCAACTGTATTTATAAAATTAAATGTTTAATTTGTGATGTTATATATATTGGACAAACCTCCCAACCCCTTCACAAAAGAATTAATTTACATAGGTCTTTAACAAATAAGTTTAACTGTAATAATAACAATAGCCTTGAGATTAAACATTTTTCTGAACACGGGTTTAAAAATATTTCAATAGAGGTTCTGGATTTCGTAAAAAAACCCTAAAAAACGTCTTGAGGCTGAAAATAAATATATGATTATTAATGAATCTATTTTTCCTTACGGTCTAAATACTAACTTCAATTTTAAATCTTTTGATAATAATGAGTGTATTTATAATATTTTCAAACTTTTTAAAAATTACAATAATAATAATAGAGGAAAAAGAGGTAACAGTAAAAATAAAATTAAATATAACTTAAAAGATTTTGTTAATGATTGCATTAATTGTTATGATGAACCCAATGCTATTAAATCTATTAAAACTAAAATTCTAGGGGTTAAACTTAATTTTCACAACAAACTTTTAAATTTTTTAAAGTTAGATCAAGTAAAAATTAATTCAAATCAATATTTTTCTAATTTTTTAAACTTAGTAGAAGATCTAGCTAGATATAGGTTTAAGAATAATTATAAGCACAAGGATTTACCCAAACCAGATTATTTTGTTTTAGATTTTACCAATAAAATTTTTAATAATCTTAACATAAATGCCATTATAGGTAAAAATAAAAACCTTCTTCCTATCCAACTTAATTGCAAACCAACTTTCAGATACACTAAGAGTCTAAAAAATTTAATCTGTAATTATAGGAATATAGCTACAGATAATTTCAACTATGTATGTAATTGTGATGATTTTAAAGATACTCCTTTTTTTGATAACTTCCATAAACACGTTATTACAGGGGATTTAGATATTATTGACAACGAAAATATTAAAAAATTTATGTCTTTAGGTTCAAAATTTAGACCATCTTTTCCAACTTCAAAAAACAAAGTTATTTCCATTTTTATTAAAAATCTCGATGATTTTATTTTAAAATTATCTTACAAACATAATTTCCCAATTGAAGGTTTCTTTGAATGGAGAGAGAATATCATTAAAGATTTTAAAATCAATATTAAAAGGGACAAATTAATTTTTCAAAAGGATTTAATTTTTAACTCTGTTTTAAGACAAGATATTAAAAATATTCAAAATAAATTTTGTATAACCACTGTTGATAAAGCTAGTAATAATTTTGCAATTATTTGAAAATTTTTTTACAAACAACTTCTTTCCAATGAACTTAATAGCAATATTACCTACAAAAAACTTAACACCAACAGTGATATTATTATTAATAAAATTAATGCTATCTATAAAAGACTTAAAATTAAACCAAATAATATTAACAATTTTCCTTTTCTTTTTGCCAATCCAAAATTCCATAAGACTCCAACCAAATTCAGGTTTATTGCAAGTGGCGTTAATAGTAACATGAAAAAAATCGGTATTTACTTTGAGAACATTCTTAAAAAAGTTTATAACAAAATTAATAAACTTACTAAAAATAATAACTATTTAAATTGGAATATTAAAAATAGCATTCAGGTTTTAAATACACTAAAAACTTTAAAAAATGTAGATTCAATTCACTGTTTTGATTTCGAAAACCTCTATACTTCCCTTCCAACTAATAAAATTCATGATGACCTTCTTCAAATTCATAGCATGTTTAATCTCAGTGATATTATTAATGAAGATAACTGGAACTTTCTAGTACATATTAACCTTAACAACAATTATATTCTTTTCAATGACCACCTTTTTCAACAAATTAATGGTATTCCCATGGGAAATAATTTTAGTACTAACATCTGCAATATTTTTCTTTTTCTACAAGAATATAGATTTGTAAAATCACATGTTAATTTTCCAATTGATTCTCTCTTTCTCAGATTCATTGATGATCTATTAGTTATTAATTTTAATGATTTCGATATTCTAGCAAAACATATTTATCCAAATGAATTAATTCTTAATAAAACAAATAATAGTAATTCTTCAGCAAATTTTTTAGATTTGACTCTTAATATTAATGCAGATAATAATATTACATTTAAACTTTTTGACAAAAGAAATGAATTTAAATTTCCAGTTAAAAAATGCATAGATTTCAACTCTAACTTAGCCAATAAGGTTTTTTCTAATATTATTGCCAATCAAATTCATAGATTTTACAGGAATAATTCTAACTATAACGAGTTTTTATTAGATACTGATATATATAAAAACGATTTAATTAATAGCCATTTTCCTAGTTCATTTCTTAATTTCTATTTTAAAAAAATCTTAAAAAACTTGGTACATTAATTTTTAATTTTTATTTAATTTTTCTGTTTTAAGAATAAGCTCTGATTTTTTCAAGGTAGGAACTAACTATGATAAACTATTCCTAAAGCCACTGGACGGAATAGTTTGGATGTATGACCTTTTATACTGGATTAGTTAAATATTTTTTAGTTACTTTTTAATATTTGTAGCCTCTTAAAATTAATTTAATTTTAATTGTCCAGTATAATAAACAGTTTATTTATTTATTTATTTATTTAATTATTTTTTATTTTTGTATAAGTGGAATGGGCTCTGGTTCGTAAAGAACCACCCCAGATAAATGCAGGTGATACGTGTATACTTTAAAATTATGTAAGGTTGTATGAATGAAGAATAAAACCTATAAACGGTTTTCTATTCCTGTATGCAGGCTCTGATTTTTAAATAAGTCACCCTATAAAAGATGGATATGTGTATTCTGTAAAATTATGAATGAAGGATGGGTCTATAAACGGCTTTCTATCCTGACAGACTGACTTTTAAATTAATTTCCCTATTAATGATTTTTTTAATTTTTTTATTTTTATTTTTTTATTTATTTATTTATATTATTTTTTTTTTTATTTTTTTATTTATTTATTTTTTGTTTTTTTAAGACTGCTAATTTATTCAATCCGTTAAACATTTTTATTATTATTTCAATTTTATTACCTCTTTACTAATTGTTTCTCATAGATGGCAGCACTAATATTTTACCTAAACATTTTTTTCTTCTTCTTCGATCAAATGTTTTTTTTAAATTTTATTATATTCGATTCAAGCTATAAGCAATATTTTACATCTTCGCGATTTTTGTTAACTGTTTTATTATTGTACTTTTAAACCTAAACCGCGTTTTAATTCACGCCGGTAAGTTTGATTTCCTATTACATTTTTCTTTTATTTCATGATTTTTTTCAAAATAAGGTTTTTTGCGATATCGACACATATAAAGAATAATTTTTATCTTAGGATAATTATTCTTTATTCAGAAATATCGCATTATTTATGGCAATTAGATGTGTCTTGACAACGACTATTTGCTTATACCATTCTTGTTTCTCTACCATTTAGTTTTTTATTTTTATTTTATTCATGTTTTTCATGTTAATTTGTGTTTATTTAGGGTAATAATTTCTGCTGCATTTGCGCGATTAATACTCTTTTTATGTTTTTATGCTTCTTTCTCCTAGATACAAATTTTCCCCTGTTGCTTATGCACGCGGTTATTTGTTAAAGAGATATTTTTCTTCCAAGTTTTGTATATTTTTTTTATATAATTTTTTGGTCCCCTGCTGATTCAGGTTAGCACCCTGCTTCAGTTTAATCAAATTGCTAATAATTCCAATGATAATTTTAAATGTAAGGATAATCGATGATTAACCTGCAAATCGCTCGTCAGTGCTAATTCTTCTTTAAATTCCCCTCTTTGAAAGGCTACCAACTGTATTTATAAAATTAAATGTTTAATTTGTGATGTTATATATATTGGACAAACCTCCCAACCCCTTCACAAAAGAATTAATTTACATAGGTCTTTAACAAATAAGTTTAACTGTAATAATAACAATAGCCTTGAGATTAAACATTTTTCTGAACACGGGTTTAAAAATATTTCAATAGAGGTTCTGGATTTCGTAAAAAACCCTAAAAAACGTCTTGAGGCTGAAAATAAATATATGATTATTAATGAATCTATTTTTCCTTACGGTCTAAATACTAACTTCAATTTTAAATCTTTTGATAATAATGAGTGTATTTATAATATTTTCAAACTTTTTAAAAATTACAATAATAATAATAGAGGAAAAAGAGGTAACAGTAAAAATAAAATTAAATATAACTTAAAAGATTTTGTTAATGATTGCATTAATTGTTATGATGAACCCAATGCTATTAAATCTATTAAAACTAAAATTCTAGGGGTTAAACTTAATTTTCACAACAAACTTTTAAATTTTTTAAAGTTAGATCAAGTAAAAATTAATTCAAATCAATATTTTTCTAATTTTTTAAACTTAGTAGAAGATCTAGCTAGATATAGGTTTAAGAATAATTATAAGCACAAGGATTTACCCAAACCAGATTATTTTGTTTTAGATTTTACCAATAAAATTTTTAATAATCTTAACATAAATGCCATTATAGGTAAAAATAAAAACCTTCTTCCTATCCAACTTAATTGCAAACCAACTTTCAGATACACTAAGAGTCTAAAAAATTTAATCTGTAATTATAGGAATATAGCTACAGATAATTTCAACTATGTATGTAATTGTGATGATTTTAAAGATACTCCTTTTTTTGATAACTTCCATAAACACGTTATTACAGGGGATTTAGATATTATTGACAACGAAAATATTAAAAAATTTATGTCTTTAGGTTCAAAATTTAGACCATCTTTTCCAACTTCAAAAAACAAAGTTATTTCCATTTTTATTAAAAATCTCGATGATTTTATTTTAAAATTATCTTACAAACATAATTTCCCAATTGAAGGTTTCTTTGAATGGAGAGAGAATATCATTAAAGATTTTAAAATCAATATTAAAAGGGACAAATTAATTTTTCAAAAGGATTTAATTTTTAACTCTGTTTTAAGACAAGATATTAAAAATATTCAAAATAAATTTTGTATAACCACTGTTGATAAAGCTAGTAATAATTTTGCAATTATTTGAAAATTTTTTTACAAACAACTTCTTTCCAATGAACTTAATAGCAATATTACCTACAAAAAACTTAACACCAACAGTGATATTATTATTAATAAAATTAATGCTATCTATAAAAGACTTAAAATTAAACCAAATAATATTAACAATTTTCCTTTTCTTTTTGCCAATCCAAAATTCCATAAGACTCCAACCAAATTCAGGTTTATTGCAAGTGGCGTTAATAGTAACATGAAAAAAATCGGTATTTACTTTGAGAACATTCTTAAAAAAGTTTATAACAAAATTAATAAACTTACTAAAAATAATAACTATTTAAATTGGAATATTAAAAATAGCATTCAGGTTTTAAATACACTAAAAACTTTAAAAAATGTAGATTCAATTCACTGTTTTGATTTCGAAAACCTCTATACTTCCCTTCCAACTAATAAAATTCATGATGACCTTCTTCAAATTCATAGCATGTTTAATCTCAGTGATATTATTAATGAAGATAACTGGAACTTTCTAGTACATATTAACCTTAACAACAATTATATTCTTTTCAATGACCACCTTTTTCAACAAATTAATGGTATTCCCATGGGAAATAATTTTAGTACTAACATCTGCAATATTTTTCTTTTTCTACAAGAATATAGATTTGTAAAATCACATGTTAATTTTCCAATTGATTCTCTCTTTCTCAGATTCATTGATGATCTATTAGTTATTAATTTTAATGATTTCGATATTCTAGCAAAACATATTTATCCAAATGAATTAATTCTTAATAAAACAAATAATAGTAATTCTTCAGCAAATTTTTTAGATTTGACTCTTAATATTAATGCAGATAATAATATTACATTTAAACTTTTTGACAAAAGAAATGAATTTAAATTTCCAGTTAAAAAATGCATAGATTTCAACTCTAACTTAGCCAATAAGGTTTTTTCTAATATTATTGCCAATCAAATTCATAGATTTTACAGGAATAATTCTAACTATAACGAGTTTTTATTAGATACTGATATATATAAAAACGATTTAATTAATAGCCATTTTCCTAGTTCATTTCTTAATTTCTATTTTAAAAAAATCTTAAAAAACTTGGTACATTAATTTTTAATTTTTATTTAATTTTTCTGTTTTAAGAATAAGCTCTGATTTTTTCAAGGTAGGAACTAACTATGATAAACTATTCCTAAAGCCACTGGACGGAATAGTTTGGATGTATGACCTTTTATACTGGATTAGTTAAATATTTTTTAGTTACTTTTTAATATTTGTAGCCTCTTAAAATTAATTTAATTTTAATTGTCCAGTATAATAAACAGTTTATTTATTTATTTATTTATTTAATTATTTTTTATTTTTGTATAAGTGGAATGGGCTCTGGTTCGTAAAGAACCACCCCAGATAAATGCAGGTGATACGTGTATACTTTAAAATTATGTAAGGTTGTATGAATGAAGAATAAAACCTATAAACGGTTTTCTATTCCTGTATGCAGGCTCTGATTTTTAAATAAGTCACCCTATAAAAGATGGATATGTGTATTCTGTAAAATTATGAATGAAGGATGGGTCTATAAACGGCTTTCTATCCTGACAGACTGACTTTTAAATTAATTTCCCTATTAATGATTTTTTTAATTTTTTTATTTTTATTTTTTTATTTATTTATTTATATTATTTTTTTTTTTTTATTTTTTTATTTATTTATTTTTTGTTTTTTTAAGACTGCTAATTTATTCAATCCGTTAAACATTTTTATTATTATTTCAATTTTATTACCTCTTTACTAATTGTTTCTCATAGATGGCAGCACTAATATTTTACCTAAACATTTTTTTCTTCTTCTTCGATCAAATGTTTTTTTTTAAATTTTATTATATTCGATTCAAGCTATAAGCAATATTTTACATCTTCGCGATTTTTGTTAACTGTTTTATTATTGTACTTTTAAACCTAAACCGCGTTTTAATTCACGCCGGTAAGTTTGATTTCCTATTACATTTTTCTTTTATTTCATGATTTTTTTCAAAATAAGGTTTTTTGCGATATCGACACATATAAAGAATAATTTTTATCTTAGGATAATTATTCTTTATTCAGAAATATCGCATTATTTATGGCAATTAGATGTGTCTTGACAACGACTATTTGCTTATACCATTCTTGTTTCTCTACCATTTAGTTTTTTATTTTTATTTTATTCATGTTTTTCATGTTAATTTGTGTTTATATATATATATATATATATATATATATATATATATATATATATATATATATATATATATATATATATATATATATATATATATATATATATATATATCGGGTTGAGTAAAAAGTTTTCCGCCAAAAAAAACAATCCTGTAAAAATGATAAATACATAGAAAATCAGCAAAGGATAGTAACCTATAAAAGGATAGTAATCTCCGTTCAAATCAACAATAGTCTGCCAACGTTTTGGCAACTTTTCAATCCCTTCTGCGAAGAGCTGTGGGGGGGGGGTGCGCGAGTCCAGAAAGCGATCAACCTCATTTATGACCTCGTCATTTGAACAGAAGACTGTGCCATCAAGATGCAGCTGCAGATGTGAAAACAGATAGTCACAGATAGCGCCATGTCTGGGCTGTATGTTGGATGTTGCATCAAATCCCACTCCGGCGTGTACAGGGTCCAGCCGGTCATTGCCCTGACATGTGGCCGGGCGTTATCTTGATGAAAGAGAACCACCTTCCCTCTGAACTCGTTTTTGTTTTGTTTTTCGCGAATGGCATCGTTAACTTTGATTAGCATATTGCTGTACATTATACTGTTGATAGCCTGCCTGCTTTTCAGGTACTCCTTGTAGATAATTCCGCGACAATCCCACCAGATACAGAGAAGTACCTTCTCGTTAGTCTTGCAACTGAACCTGCTGATTCCCCGGGTGCTGACCACCCTCCTTTATGGCTAGTATTGTTGTAGTATACCCATTTTTTATCACAGGTCACAATTCCGTCCGGAATATTCTCTTTTCTTTGATCTCTGAGCAGAACCACAGGCCGCTTTTCTTTTGCTCTTGTCTTCAGCAGTCAATTCGTGAGGCACCCAGCTGTTAAACTTAAATGTTAGATTTATGCGTTTGAGGACATTTACTACTGCTTTTTGGCAAACGTCAAGCTCTAATGCAATGGTTTGTGTTGAAACATTTCTGTCTTGATCAATAATTTGCTTTAATTGGTCACAATTAGGACTGGGCTACAAATTGATAAATCGCGACATATCGATTTAACGCCTGTATCGGTAGGCCGACACAGCGACTTTCGTTCCAGGCGATGCATCAGAAATCTGATTTAAACCGTCGAGTAAAGAAGACGAACAATGTAGCGATACAAGACACGCAAGGATCTCTTACATTCCGATGCCAACTCGCGCTGGGGAAGAATATGTTCGTATCGTTATATTGAAACGGCCTTGATTGATGAGAGGTAGAATCAGAATCAGTTTTGAGAACGTATATCGTGATCTCGCATGTTCGTTTCCGCATCTCTTAGTTTTTTTTCCTGCTTTGTCGCGACTTGATATCGTTTCTTGTAGATTATTTTCAGTGGGACTGACTTTGTGATCGTCGTCGTTACCTTGTTCTGAACGCTGTTCTATTATTGAAAAGAATTTATAAAGAAGTGTTTCTTAATTAGGTAAAAAAAAATTTGAGATAAAACTTTATTTATAAATGTGAAAATAAATTTTGATATTATATGTTTAAATATTATTTTACTTTATTGAATTTATTGCAAAAGGAAATCTAACTTAAGGTGCCCATAAAGAATTAAATTAAAAAGTAATTAAATTTGTTAGGCTAATTTTTACTTTATTTTAATTTATTAAAAACTTTTTGGATAAAATAATAATTTAATGGGTTCTAATTACTGATTTTAAATTTATAAATCTTTAGTTGGTTTCATTTTTATAAATAAAAGTATAACAAAACTTATTTTTCCTCTTTTGGATTTGGACGTAAATCAATCAACTTTGTTTATTCAAAAAAATTAGTAATGTTTGCGACAGGGTTGGCAAGTTTTTGACACATGACGGTTTTTACCGGTTTATACCATGGTTTTTACCGTCATGCCGAAAACCCCTCTGTCAAAAACGTCAGAAACTGTCAAAAACCCATAGTTTTGATAAAACTGTATTTTAATTTGAGTTTAACTGCTTGTGATTTAAAATTAATTCTTTTTTAGGCAATAAAATTAGAAAAAAAGTTGTTAAAGGATATTTAAGAACAGAATTTTACACTTTGCCAACATGATTATATCAAATCATACTATTTGAAGTAAAATATTAGGATACTTAACAAAATTTTCAACATTTCCAAGCATAATTTTGTTTGGCATATAACATTACTGAAGAATGTCAAGTCATTCCTGACTTAGAGTTTGTTAGTAGTTACAAGTTTTGAAAGTTTCGTTTAGCTTATTTCTAATATTTAAGAAATGCCAAATTTTAAATTCTTCTTTTTAGTTCTTGAATTTATTAATAGTTCCAAGTTTTTTTGTTTGTTTGTTTATTTCTAATAATTAAGAAGTGCAAAATTTTGAATCCTTTGCAAATCAAGCTATTATGATAAAAGTTAAGTATTACTATTTTCAATAAGTATATTACAATATTTCTGTATGAATGTATATCCTTCTATAAGAATACATGTATATAGGTGCAAAATCAATAGCAATCATTTACAACATTCATTTATAAAGGCAATTAAGTGAAAATAATATATTGTCCGCTATATGCCATAAATTAAAGAAAACAGTAGGTTTTTGACGGTTTTTACCGGTAAAAACACGGTTTTTACCACTATAATGTCAAAAACCAGTTTTTGACGGCAAAAACACAACCCTGGTTTGTGATTGCGACTTCTTTTTTTAAAATCATTAGGCACTTCGTTTTATTAAAGAGTATAATCGTGTTTTTTAATTTTCTTTCAATATTGTCAGTTGAATATATTATCGAATATCATAATTCTTTTGTTTTTATTTTTAAGAAATTAAACCTTACTTTGTTTTTTCTTTCAGAATTCGGTAATTATTCAATTTAACTTTATTATTTATGTGAAATAATAATGATAAAAAATAGTGTTGTTTTAAAAGTGTTTTTTTGTTGTTGTTGATTAATTTATTTAGCACTTTGTTTTAAGCATACAAATAATTTTTATCAAACTTATTTTTTAAATTTTCTTTCCATATTGTTAGGTAAATATATTGATAAATTTCAATTTTATTTATTTTTTTATCATTTATCTTTAAACTAAGAAATCTTTCGTTATTTGCGCAATCATTTTTAGAAAATATAACATTAATATCTTCCTTAAGCAAAACATACAATCAAATTCATAAATTGATTTAAATCAATCAGAGTATGAAGTTTTGATAGAAATCAGATTTTCTGCTCCTTACAAGTAAATGAATTTCAAAAATACTATATTGCGATACATCGCTATGCAAAACTGACGATGCATCACGATATAAAATTTCTTATATCGCCCAGTCCTAGTCACTATCAACCTCAATAGGGCGGCCAGAACGTGGTTCATCTTCAATAGTGAAATTCCCACTATTAAACTTTCGAAACCAAACTTCTACCGTATTATAAGAAACAGTATTGAAACCTAAACTTTCACAGATTTTCTTGTGGCATTCAGTAACACTGTGTTTATTTCGAAACTCATAGTACATAATCGTTCTGATCTGCTTACGTGATAGCTCCATTTTAAACACTTTTTTGGTGCACAAGATGATAAAGTTTTGACAAACAAATTACACAGTTGTGTAGTTTCAACTTTCAGCTTTAAAATGTAAAAGCCCGTTTCAGAAAAGGTTAATGGCTGCTGATGGCACGGAGGTATTTCCTCGTGGCGGAAAACTTTTTACTCAACCCGATATATATATATATATATATATATATATATATATATATATATATATATATATATATATATATATATATATATATATATATAAAGTTTAAGATGTAGAAGTCGGTCAATCGATTATATATATATATATATTCAATCGATTATATATATATATATATATATATATATATATATATATATATATATATATATATATATATATATATATATATATATATATATATATATATATATATATATATATATATATATATATATATATATATATATATATAATTTCTCATGCGAGTCTTTCTATATTAACTGATAAGCTTAAAACATATGTTTCTTATAAAGTTTAAGATGTAGAAGTCGGTCTCTCACAAAGAGCCATAAAAAGTCAAGATGAACCAGATAAGGCAAGTTAGAAGATTTTTTTCTGAAGTTAATGGGCAATAATTCGTAGATAAAGTACGCATTCAGATAGTCCCAAAAATTTCCCACCGTCAGAGTGGCGATATCCTTTTAGCGAATCAAAATCACTAAATTTTATCGATTGAATGACGTTGCATGAAGATAAGTCGATTCTTGCAACCACTCCCTTTCAGAACCTCACTTTAAAAGCTAGGGACAGGCAAAAATGCGTGTTTTTTTTTTCTTCATATTTCTATGGCTAAATAAATCTGGGCCAACTGCATACAATCCCTGCAATAGGGAAACATCCTTGTACATAGCCAACGAACACTGTTTTCAATACTCAATATCACATAATAAAATGCCTTTTTATCTGTAGCCGCCTAAGTCTCTTAAATCATCTAGCCTTTAAAGGCATAACATTATATATATATAAAAATACCGTAGGTCGTAAAAGGGAGATATATGTGATCATGGTCTTGATGATGCCTGTTTGGCAAAATGGGAGCAACCAAGATGATCGAATACATGGATCAAGACATATTGATCAGATTAGGCAGGGTTGAGTGGACACATGAGCTACAATCATTTCGACATGATACGGACATGACGGGAATCAATCATAAAATAATTTTTAAAAAATAGTTTGAAAATGTACTTATCCATTTCCGGCCCTGTCCGCAACGTCTTACAGCCAGTCTTGCCGTTCTTGTCTGAAAGACAAAAAATCAAATATAACAACAAAAATATTAACTTTGCAGAAAAAAATAACGAAATCCATTTTTATAAAGTAGGGTTTCCATTTGGGATATTTAAAACTAGGGATTAAATAAAATTTTCTGTCCTGAACTTAAATATCTAAACCGTTGAAAAAGGAATTCAGAAAAGCCTTTCATAATTTTTTGAAATACAATAGAATAAATCGCAAACAATAAACAGAAAAATTCCGCGTCATAACGATCACTTTTAGTTCCCCCCCCCCCTCGATTTTAATTAAATTTGGAGGATTTGAACACACATTATAAAATAATTCGGATAATTAAGCTTGAAAATTGTGAACAATAAACTTGTGAAAAATTGAAGTTATCAACAAAAAGGACAAACTTGTAAAAGTTAATGCTACTTTTTTCTAGAGATGTACTGATGGTCACTAAAATTTTGATGGGTCTGGATTACCTGTTACATTGAATCTTCCACCCTTCCAGGTAATCGGCAAAGATTTTATCTGCTACCCATGCGATTCCGGGTAACCAGGCAAATTCGGATTTATCATCTCGTAAGTTCTGGTTACTCAGCCGGGTGTTAAAACATTTATGCAAAACAATATAAAAATCGTATAATTTTCTATTGAACCAATATTTTACAAGATATCCCAGTTAAAAATAAACTGCAGAAAATCTACAAAAAAAAATGCAGTTTGAAGACTGTGGTGATTTGGCCAATTCCGCTACAGAATTTTTGAAGTCGAAACACTGCAAAATTACTGCAGTTTGTAAACTGCAGTAATTTTGTAGTAGTACCAAGTTTAAAATTTCTACTGTTAGTATACAAAATGCCTGCCATCTATCATGAGTGATCGAAAAATTTTCGTAAAAAAATTTTTTTTGTTAAAAAATGTTTCTGTTAAAAAAATTCCCTTTGAAAAAAAGTTTTTGATAAAAAAATTTTTTTTTTAAATTTTATCTATTCTCTACTTAATTCTCTAATTAGGGAGTATAGTACTTGCGAAATTTTTCGTTGTGAATATGTCGATACATTATAGCCTGGGATTCGAACCAACACCTCCTAGATAAGAGCAAGCCTCAACACGGGTTACCATAAATATCCTTTAGTAGTCCAAACGTAATAACATATTTCGTATTTTCAACCACTGCGCAGCCTAGTACCCTTAACGAAATGACATCTTTCTATTATTCTACTGCGCAGTTAACTTCGTTTGTTCGGACTACTAAATTCATCCGTGCTGAGGCCTTCCTTCTTCTAGGAGGTGTTGTTCGAACTCCCATCACGCCTGGCGTGAAGTTGGCCGATTAGCCCTCTCGGCTATAGCCCTGTGTCAACGCGGCTGCAACGAACTAAATAATTTCATGAGCTAGGTCTTGTTGCCAAGGATAAAGTTTTTGTTTGTCAAACCATAAAACACAGTTAATAAATTCTCTGAAAGATAACAGTTTGAATAGCGTCATTTTATGGTTATTTAATTATTTTGATTGTATTCGGTAACAATTAAATGATTACTTAAGAGTGTTTTTCATGAAAAATTCCTAACAGTGTAGATTTGGTTCCCCCCCCCCTAAGTTTTGTTAATTTTCTTTTAAGTTTAATTTTTAAAAGCAAGGAGTTCTAAACGAATTTTCAAAATAGACAGTTTTATAAATCTTATGCTCATTTAGGTTCAATTGAAAATACTGTGAGTTATTTCTTTTTCAAACAAAATTATTTGTTGAAGTGAAACTTATAATGCGACTTCCAACAAGGTTGCGTTCAGCGTTTAACGCTACCATGGAGGGGGTATGAAAGCACTGTTGCGTTTAACGTTCAACGCTCCTGGGGAGGGGGAATAGAAAGAGACAGAGCGAGAGTGAATGCGTGGCACTCGAACGCATGCGCGTAGTATACCTGTTACAGGCCAGCGCGAGAGTTAGCAACGAGTAGCGTCCGATATTCCAACGCAAGAGAGAGAGAGAGATACACAAAGGTAGAAAGTAGGAGAGAGAAAGAGAGTGAGTCGGTAGATCACATGCACATGCGCGTGGTATTCTTGCTATGCAGCGAAGTAAACAGTGTGAGCGTCGTGAAATTAGCTGAAATACGTACTTGTTGTTCTATTTTATTGTTCTATTTTAATTTATAATATTCATTATTTCATTTACTTGTTTTTTTAGTTTGATTTGAAACACATATAATTTAATAGGGTAGTATTTTTTATTTTCAAATTTAGTGGATAACAATTGTAAAAAATGAGTGAAAATAATCCCACGGACAAGGCGACGGATTTAAGGTTATGTCAAGGTACGTCTCTTGTGAATATCAATTGATTGTTAGGTTTTCTCTTTTGAAATTAAATTATGATGCATTCACATACATTATTAATACAAATACATTTTCCAGGGCGAGACGATGAGGCAACCACAAGCACTTCCTCTGGTTCAAAGGTCCACGAGGGAAAAATGCACAATATTACCGGGATTACAGAGCACGGAAGCGAGAGGAACAGGAAAAAGAGTCGTTGAATAGAACTAGTGATCCTTCTACGGCTGCTGATTCTTCTACAATTAACGTCGCAGGCTCAGTAACATCGAAGAAATAATAATCTCAATAACAATCGCTAATAATCTCAATCTTTTAGCTGTCCCGATCGGTCGACGAAATGCTACAATCTATCTTACAAAGACAAAGAAGTATCTCAGCTAAGAGAAATCATTTTCCACCAGCCTGTGGATTGACGATTCATAAGTCGCAAGGGGGAACTTTCAATGAGGTTGTTTATTATTATGAAAAAAATTCAATCCCAACAGCTGGTTTATGTTGGCCATGTCGAGAGCGGTTTCAATTGAGGGCATGTGTATCATCCCAGTCAACAAACATAAGAAATTTTACCATGGGAACGGGAGTAACGACCGCTCGTGTGTCGCTTAACGGAATGAGATGATGAAATTGCGTCAAAATCCACTTTCCACCTTGGATGAAGAACTATGTAAATTTATCAACTGGAAAAGAAACTTATCAATCGTAGCATTCAATTGTCAAAGTGTTCGTGCACACGCCAATGATTTGACGGATAGAGTTTTTGAAACATCGAACATTTTAGTGTTATCAGAAACGTTTATGGGCGATAATGAACCACCTGTTCTCATACCAAATTTTGATTTCATTGTAAGATTTCAACGTAACGAAATTCGGAATGCAGAGGTTGCTATCTATCACAATCAGAAAAATAGATGTTATATTGTGACTCCGCATTTAGATATAAAAGCTCCTTACTCAGGTAACCCTCATGTGACAATTTCAACGTCAAAAAGAATTGGAGACATATGTGCTGTAGAGTGCATAGTCAACCTCAGCGAAAATAATCCGAAGAAATTGAATCTAATTGTCATTTATATTTCACCAAATGCAGCCATGAGGGATATTAAATTATTTATTGCAAAATCTTTATTGCCACTATCCACTGCAGGTTCACAAGCTCTGGCAGACGGTGAAGAAACTTATTATTGTGAGCGGCCTGTGATCCTTGCAGGAGATTTTGATGTGAATTTCTCGTTACCTGAAGCTGAAACATTATTAACCTTCCTTAAAGACAAATTTGGATTGGAAATGATAAGTGGTAGGAATGATCCAACAACCAAAGGGGTAACTACCATTGATGCAGTTTTTGCAAGAAATATTGAAAAAATAGAACTCAAACATTTCGTATCTTACTTCAGTTATCATAATCCCATTGCAAATGTTATAGATTTGGATATTTCTTCACTCGAAAATGATAATTAAAAGATGCGATAAATTGTGAATTGTAAGCAATGTTAATAAAGTTTGTCTAAAAGAAACAGTATGATTTCACTAAAAATCAATTTCTACCCCTTCCTATTTTCATTTCCACGTTACGAAGTTTCACTTCTTCCGAGCGGAGGGACTGCACGCACTATTTTTTTTTTTCTTTTTTCAATTTATAAAGCTTTATTTTCAAGCAATAAAAAAGGTATATTGTTTCAAATTGTCTAAATTTATTCAAGATAAATTTCTGACACAGGGTCAAATTAATAAATTTTTGATGGAGAGGTTTGAAGCTAAAAAATCTGGATTAAATATCCATTTTCAAATACAATTCTGTAAACTCTTTTGATATAAATTTGTTTAAAATCCAAACTGAAGTATTGTTTTGATTCGACAAAATATGCATAATTTTTGTTTAGCAATAATCCTAGCTTTGTGTGAATTCGAGACAAAAAAATAACTAATTAACATTAACTACTTGCCTTTACTTTAATATTGTTTTTACCATAAACTTTGCGCAAACATAGTGTTCTTAAGTCAAAAGGAAACAAATAATAAAAATTTATAAAAATAAAATTTGTGATAAAATTACTAAAATACAGAAATATTTAAATACTTAATTTTAGGCATATTTTAAACCAATTAAATTGTGTCAGAATCTTACATAAAAGTTTTTGACACTTCTAAATTATAAATAATTACAACTAAAACAAGTGTGTATTTTATGAATTTTAACTTTTATTGAATATAGACAGTGTTCGTTATTTCCGTTATCAATATGCATGTTTAGAATTTTTACCTAATTATAAGAAATTAATATATAATCAAAAAAAAAGAAAGGGAAAAAAAGACATAAGCATTATAAAAAGTTGATGTACCAACCAGGAAAGCAAGATTGAAGATATCAAACTCTTTCAATTTTACATCAATACAAAAAAACTGCAGTTTTTCTGCAGATTCAGAAGTATACTTCTGAAACAATGACTGCATAATTACTTCAAATTTACTGCAGAATAACCACGGATTTAAAGTTTCAGTTTTTCGTAAGTTTGTGATTTTAAAGTGACCTCACTTAAACTACAGTAATTTTGTTGACAATAGCTAAAAGTTTTTTCGAAATAAATTACTTCCCATTAGCTGCAAAATAACTGTAGTGTTTTTAGAGCTAAGATTGTACTACAGAAAATCTGGAGTTAACTCTAAAAAAACTACAAAATTACTTTAGTTCTGTAGAAAAACTGCAGTTCATTTTTAGCTGGGATAGCTTAAAAGAAAGCTATTTTCCACTTATATAAATAAAAACGAATGTTTTTTTTAATTCTTTTAAACTGACATGAAATTAAAGTTTATGAGAAAAAAGTATTGAAAAACACAAGGTACTTTATTTGCTTCACATTAGAGCTCTGCACAATGGGCAACAGATAACGGTCTGGGAAACATCCCTGAAGAGCATCCCAAGATTTGCCATCCTAATTTGAAACTTCTACAGAGGGGATGGCTCCTTCGCTTTGGTAGCCCGATGACCTGCCCGTGAAGTCGAGCATTTTATGGTGGAACAGCTTAACGAGAACCGATACCGGGCACTCTCGGTCCCTACGCTGGTTGATCAAAATGGTCACCCACCCACGACCAGTAAGGCTTTGGTGTTCTATTGCAAACCGTGTCTTTACAATCAGTCCACTGCGGGACTAAAAAACACAAGATTAAGCGAGTTAGTAATAGTAATTAAGGGTTATAAAGTTAGAGAGAGAGAAAAAATATAGTACTGGAACATTCTTAAAACGCAAGATACTTTTCATTTTTTAACTTTTATTTTGAAATATTACTTTTTTTAGAAAAAATGGGCTGAAAAAAGGCAAATTTGACAAATAGGGTAAAAAAATTAGATTAAAAACTCTATATACGAATATTTTTAATTAGAAAAGACCGAGCAGTGATGGTTCACGGGATAGAGCAACCACACCTATCACAGAGCTGATGTAAAATATCCTCAGTGGTAGACGGATCATGGGTTAAAGTCCCCTTGCCGTCAAGCTAACCGTTGGAGTTCTTCGTAGTTTTTCACTCCTTGAGAGGCAAATGCTACTTAGTTCCATCAGAAACTCCTCCACAAAGGAAAATTTCTCCCAATATTTGATTCAGTTCTCTTGTCTTCCGTATTGGGTACAAAATTACAAGTCTGCGGAGTTAAACATTAGTAGTCGTTAGCCCGAAAATTCGGTGAGACAAAACAAAATTTAAAAAAATGAGATCAAATAAAATTTAAAAAAGACCACAATAACAATTAATAAATCAATACGAGTACTTACAGTGCCCAGTGAACTAATCCCAGATATCATTGATAGTTCAATCAGGGTTCAATGGCCCCTGCTAGTTCCATCAGGCCCCACACCGAGTTCCAACAAAGGTGTTAATTTCTAAAAAAATAATAATAAATAAATATAAAAATAAAGCATCGCTACAATTGAAACGTAAGATATCAGTGATTATTTAATCCGTGATAAAACTAACTCAAAATATAAGGGAATATACAAGTCATTTAAAGGGCGAAGGGTTTCTAAATAAACTACATATATGGAAATATATAAGAAGAAGACCTAAAACAACGGTGGCTTGATTCTGTGGAATCATATTTTAGAGTGATAGGGCTAAACAATTGGCAGTCCAGGGTCAAAGAATAAGTTTCCCGGGCAAAATACTCAACTGTAGGCGTTGACCCACTCTGGGCAGTCGTTATATTTGTAAAAACATAAATAGACATAATCTGTTACATCCCTGTAATCCGGAAACAGTTATAAAATCATTCTTGAAAAAACATCAATAAAGACAAAGTTCACACAGTCTAATTTAAAACACAAAAACCACGTTTTTCCACTTGAAGTGAACAAAATTCAAGTTGTTGTAAGTTGTTTTTTTTTAAATTGATTGCAAGATAAAGAGCTCAATTTCAATCGTTTTATGTTCATTTAATTTAAATAATTCAGTAGTAACAAATATGAAGTTGTAATAAAGCAATTTTTTTTTCAATTCTCGATCTCGATTTGTTGAGACTTTGAATAACTGTTTTAAAAATGTCTTTTTCTTTGGAAATATTAAAAGGTCAAAATGAAGCTTTTTTTTTATCATAAATCTAGGTGTGTCACCTAAAGATGGTTTGGTACAATTTTATTTTGCTATTTGTTACAGGAAACAAAAAAGATATTTATAGTGTCAGACACACAATCTTATTTTAGATCTAAACACATGGAGAAAAATTTAAGTAAAACTTCGATCGCTTTTATCGATAATGAGCTAAATATCAATTTTAAATTTATAAAGCTTATATTGAATTTAATTAGATTAAATTGTAAATTAAAAATATACTTAGGGATTAAATCGTCTACCTATCAACAGGAATGCGTAAAGTTCCTTGGCGCCATCATAATGAAAAGCAATTTCCAAACATTCAAAACACATTAAATTTATCAAATGATAAAATAATAACAAAAACTTAGTGCAAAATACGTTAGAAAAAAGTATAATAAAAAGAATAAGAACAAAATAAAAACCTCTATTTTTCACAGCTAAAGAAAACTAACTAACGTAGTCAAGGATTAGACAGTGAAAAAGATAAAATTAGAGTTTATTGGCGCAGAAGCTACCTTTTGGTGATACTATCGGGTTTGGCGAAAATGGTTAACATGATAATCAAAGAGTACTCAAAGAAGAGGGAGTATTAAAAATTAGTTTCAGTTTTAAATTATAACGGCAGCAATTAAAAATTACAAACTCTACTGTTAAAAAAATAACATGTTTAGCACATCTTAATCGTCATTGGTATTATAAGAATATTAATCTGCCTATTTGTAAAGTACACCATAGCTAACAAATTCACGTATTAACCATTTCCGAAAAATAAACTAATTGTAATATTGGACTCAACATTTTTAGTTTATTTCTGAATTTAGTTGTCAATAGAACGTAATTACTTAACGAAACATTCCTTAAATTCAGAAAATCTTTTCAAATGTTTTATAATAATGTAAAACATTCAACAAATATTTACTGTGAAACTAAAAGGGAAAAAAGTAAATAAGAGCGTGAAATTGACTGTAATGAAAAATTATGTTGGTATCTTGTGGTGTTACAGAAAATATATACGTAACTTATTATTAAAAATAACAAAAACATTAGCTGAAAAAGAACATTAGAAATAAATAACATAGTTAATTTAAAACTTTAAATTGCCATTTAAGTAAAGAAATAAATATACAAAATAGCTACATGTTTATCATGAAAAAAAAAGAGGAAAATTCACAAAAGCAGTTTTGAGTTTTCCGATGTGACGAAAAAAATTCACCTGGAACTACCCGTTCTTCAACTGAGCATTTGAAATGAAAAATATAACTAAAATTTTTCTTCAACTCTTCGAATTAGCGGATTGCTATATCTGTGTAAACTAAGCGTTGTAATCTCTATGTGTGCTCTTAATTTCTGGATTTTTTCAGATGATATTTAAGAAGCTTAATATTTATAACAATAATAAAAAAAATTGATTTTGCATTAACGTTTTGGTATAAGTAACTTAAAATAATCATATTTCAAACATTTCAAAATTTACAAAACTAAAAATAAATTAATCATAAAAAAAGATTATTTATGTAATTAAAGATTTCAATAAGTAATTAAATCAGGCAAATTTATAAAATCGCAGTCTTGTATTCCGTCTATAACAGTCTTAAACTATTTTTTGTTGCTGAATCAAATTATTTTTTTAAGAGATTAGCTGATTTTTGTCGACTAATCTAAATAACATCTTCTTATAAAAAATAAAATAATGTTAGGCTAGTTATTGCCATCGATTAACCGATAGCTAGGTAATCGATTGTTATAACAAAATCAATTTTTAACAAAAAGATAATTTTCATCAAATAAGTTTATGTTCAATTTATATATTTTAGTAATAAGAATCAAAATAATAAAAATGCTTCGGTAAAGAATTTTAAATAAAAAATCCACTATATCGAAAAAAACTTAATTATTAAAAAGTTCATGTATTGTTCTGGAATCAACTTATTTAACATTTTAATTTCGGCATTCAAAATCACATACTACTCTAAAAAAATATATAAATTATATTTTGATTTTCAATCAGAGTTAAACTAGAGTGAGAAAAAAAAATTTTTTTGCATTAAATTTCGATGTACATTAATGTTTCACATTTTTTAATTCGTTCTATTTTTAGATATTAGTTTTATAGTTTAATACGCAGAAGTAAAAAATCTTTCATACACTTCCTCCTGCCACTAACTTTCAAGCTAGATTTCACATGTTGGAAGCAGATTCATCACTTTCTTTGTTTCATAAAAAAAAGAAATCTAAATCAAAATCTTTACAGAAAATATTTCAGATTAAGTTTCAGATTTGGAAACAGTTCTGGCAGAATAAGGTCTACGAATCCACACCTCATGACGTCACGCAGCGTACAGATTGCGAAAATCAGAACTAAAGAACATGCTAATCACAACAAAAGGATATGAAAACTTAGAAGTTATATTTTCTGCAAGAAATCAGTGGAATGCTCCAAGCTTTTATTTATTTATTTATCTATCTATCTATCTATCTATCTATCTATCTTGCCTTTCTTAATTTTCTTCGTTTTTTTTTGTCCTTTTGTATTTATCTATTATGCTATTTATATTTAAAAAAATCTAAATTTCTCAAAACAATGTATTACCAAAAGAAAATTTTCTATGCGTCAGAAGAGAAAAAACATAAATTAAGCAGATAGGAAAAGTAAAGAATTTATGTTTTAAATTTGAGTACTACAATGGGAACAATATTTAAAAATATATAGCAGCATTTTTAGACAAATGTACTATGCTTGGACACATAGAAAATGAATTTAACATAAATTAAAATTTTAAATACAACTTTTTTAAGTACAAGTAAACAGTAAAGTAGACATAATTTTTTTTTGTCATAAAAAATGATAAAGGTAAGGTAAACGGTATACGATAAATACGTTTGAAAGATGGTCGGTATTATCAGCCATTACAGATAGGATTATTTTCTCCTTTTCATCGAATTAAAAAAGCTTTTAAAAAATGTTATTTCATTTTATTATTTTCTTTTTTGTTATTGTCTAAGTTTAAGCCAGAAAGTGGTCTGATTTTCGATTGGAATTAAAAATGGAAACAAATTTTAGCTTAGAACTTTTACAAAAACAATAGTAACTTGTTGTAGCCAAGGTCAAGGCACCATTTGAAATTTGAACACTCTAGCTAGACAAAAAGAGGTCGCTATTTTTTCGGTAATGAAATTCGTTTGGCAATATAAGTGTAATGATATTTATTTATCGCTTTTAGGAAACTTTTAACACATGTACTGTCTTTTCTTGCAGAAAGCTGAAGTTGAGATTTGAATGCTCTGGCTAGTCGGAAATTTGTGGAAATTTCGATTGACGATAAATGCTGCTTTTAGAGATCAGAAAAAATAATAGAAATTTGTCATTCCGCCAATAGTTCCAGCTGAGCCGTGATGGCTCAAGGGATAGAGCTTTTTCCCTTAAATGAGGTGACCGACCACAATACTGACGTAAAATATCCCCAGTAGTAGACGTATCATGGGTTAGAGTCTCCTTGCCGTCAGGCTAATCGTGGAAAGTTTTCGAAGTTTTCTTCTCCGTGTAACGCTAATGCCAGTTATAGTTCCATAAAAAAGTCCTCCGCGAAAGCAAAATTTCTCCCAATACTTGATCCGGGAGTTCCCTTGTCTTCTGGATATGGTTTAAAATTACAAGACTACTGAGTTTAATATAAGTAGTCGTAAACCCGAAAAATGGGTTGGCAGTTCAACGACTGTTATATAACAGTTCCAGCTAAAATTTTAGTCCTCTAGATCGTCAAAGATAGGTTTGAAAGTTTTCATGATTCCAGCCAAATACATACAAAGGCGTGTATGCCAGATACATGTAGCAAACAATACTTAAAGTTAAACAGTTGTCTAATCAGCATATTTTTCTTTTATAAGTATAAAGTATTTTTTAAAGGTAATGCAAACGTATAATATCTAGATAGAATAACTGACATGTTTTTCTCATGAACATAGAGATAAGATTGTATAAGAGAAAACAATTTTTTTTCAAGTTCATATAAATTTTGACATCTTTAATTTCAAGCTAAGCTTGGATTCTAACCCAACTCAAAATATAACTTTTAAAAAAACTTTTTTCTTTGCTTATTTTATTTCTTCTTTCTGTGATATCCTTTTTTATTTATTGTTTTCCGAATTGTTTAAATAGTAAAAAAAATTATCGTTGATTAGTTGAGCACAACAAAATTTCATAACTCTTGGATATTAAATGAAAAAAAAAAAGATTTAAAACAGATTGAACTGTAGGTTAGAGTTTCTGATCCTTAATTAAAACAATACAAAACGAAAACATCGTTCAATTGATGAAATTCTCTTTTATTCACAACACAAGAAACAGTTCATAGAATCTCCTTGGTTCCATACCTCAAAAATAAACTCAACAACTTGATGCGTAGCAAAAATTAAAATGAAAAAAAGAATTCTAAATATATCTATTTGGAGTTAAGTAAAGTTAAATACATGAAAGGTAAATAAAATCTCAGTTATGCGTAGCTATAATTTTTTATTGATTTGAATTCAAAAAGTAATAAGTGATAAAAGAAACTTCTACTTTTTTCCCTAGAAATTTCTGTCATTATAATTTTGTTAAGAAAATCGTGATTTAAATTGCCTGAATTCCGTGAATTTTTTTAAAGGAAAAAAAGAGCTGAATCACGAGTAAAAAAAGCAAAACATGGCACATCAACCTGAGTATGTACTTTTGAATCTAATAGCTTTCAAAGGAAAAAGTAATTTTATCATTGCTTCATAAAATTGAAATACTCCTAGCCATAATTTATTTTAAATGAAAGTTTGAATCATGTTCTTTATTGTATTCCATATTTTTTTTTCTTTTCTACGTTTACTTACAAAGTGAAAAATTCTAAAAAAAGAAAATACAATATCTACGTTATATAAAATAAACTGCTAGATTGTAATATTAATTTTATAGTATTCAATAAAAAACTTATAGCTAAGATTGCCTTAATTTTAAACTTATGTAACACTAGGTACTATTAATGTAGAGGAAGCATTAAAACTCATGCTTCAAAAAAAAAAAAAAAAAAAAGAATCTGAAAGCAAAAATATTTTAAAACTAAAGTTTAATTATGCTTTCTTACATTATTTTATAATCGTCGTTAAACAGCCGATAATTTGACAGGAAGAACAATTTATTGCTTTATAAGGCGATCGGATCAGATATTACTATGTAATGCGTGTTCAACGTATTGCATTCGATTAGTTGCACATTTTTGCAAAACTGTTGCGTAGTTAGTTCAATCAGAATAACTGTGAATTCAAATTTCAAGTAAGCACCTAAAATTTTAGATTGGCATTTTTATGTAAAAAAAAGCGACAAAAACTAAATGTTTTGATAAGTAGCTTCTATTTAATTTTGATAGCTTTACTTCATTTCTAACTAACTGATAGTTTTTACCCAGAAAAATGTCGAAACAATCAAGACAACACAAGTTCTTTGAAGAAACAATATTAATTATAAGGATAATTATAAGAATTATAATACTTATAATTCTTATAATTATCCTTATAATTAATAAAATAAAATCCTTATAATTAATATTTATAATTATAGGAATAATCATAAGAATTATAGAAATAATAATAATCAAACGAAATATGTTTGCGGAAAATGTACAATTGGAACACAATGTACAGTCCTAAAAAATAGAATCACCCTGAATAATTTTCGTTCTAATGATCGAATTTTCGCGAACTAAATGTCAATCTTAATGGTTCCTGGGGGTGACCTCAAATATGCTAATTTATATTAGTGGTAACTATTAATTAAGTTACGAAATCAGACACAAAAACGCTCTGAATAAACATATATTTTTTTTTACATATTTGGATTTTTAACCTTCAAAATATAGGGGGTAGCCGCAATCTGAGAAACATGGTCCCCATAGTTTGGTGAGAAGAGCGATCCTAAGTTCGGACCCCTTAATGTTAATTTCACTTTTTGCGTTTTCAGTCACATTTTCAAAACTAATTAAGCAATTCAAAAAAAATTCCACCCACTTATAAAACTCTTTTACCCAAAGATAATTTCATATAAAAAATAATTTTTAATAATTATCATTTTTTATCATTTAATTTAATTGGAGATGAAAACATTTTGAATTATGAGGTGTGGATTTTGTAATGCCATATTAATCTACATTTTTTTCTATTGAGAAATCTTAAGATTCAACTTTTTTATATTCAGTAGAAGCTAAGAAAATTAAAATTATTATTTTTAAAAAATTAATTTGGCGACAATGAAGATATATTTAAATGGGGCGATTAATACTAAAATGTGGTTAACTTATGAGGAACTTGACTTCACGCGGGTAGGGTAAAATTTCATTCATATTTTTTTTGCTAGTAACCGATTGCTTATTTTTTTAAATTTATTTTTTAATTCTAAAATACGATGTTTCTTTTTTAGTCGTCTAAAATTTTATTCGCAATTTAGTAAAGAAATTTGAATAAAACATTTTATTCAACATTTAAACATTCAAACATTTTATTATTTGAATAAAACATTTTATTTATTGACTAGTTTTATAAAAGCATGCTTCTGATAGAATATGATTATACATCAGATTGCGCTTATATTTTTATGTGATTATATTTAATCTTTTAACCTTTTTTTTCAATAATTGATACAGTTTCAATACATACGTATGCATAGATTTGGAATAATATCTAATATATATAATTCTCTTACGTGGCTCCAAAATTTTGGTTGTATTTCTTTTCCGCCGGTGGCAACCTTTGCTTTGTTTTGTTTACGTTACTATTTCTCTTACACGAAAATCGACCAATGATTACAGCTAAAAATGTCACATGCCAAATCTAGCTGAGGTGACTCAACATATAGCGCTTTCAAAAACTGAAACTGAAATAACCAAAGAGCATCAGCTGCGGCAATCTCATACTAATAAGCTAGGCAGAAGTGAGTAGTCTTTGTCGATAGATCTCTATTTTAGTATTTTGTCGAAAGCGCTTTTTTACACGACTTTATATATTACGAATTTTTTGGACGATTTTTGATTCATATCACGAATTATACTATAGCACATTTCTAATAGGTTAAACGAATTACATGTCATTTATTTGAATTCAAATTTATTTTAATGACTTAGTATTTACTTAAAAGATGTAATTTTTTTTTAAAAAAATTTTTTATATGGATTTGAATGATTGTTTTGAATTTTTAGAATTTTGTGAATTTGCAATGTACCTAAGTTAATAGCGAGCGAAGCGAGCTTGGTTTGCAAAGCAAATCATATAAGATTGCGTGGCAATTTTCGGGGGTTGGTGAGCGTTAGCGAGCAGGGGGAGCAGCCCACTAGTATTTATCAATTTCTTCAATATACATTTTATAGTTATTAATACGAATACGTAGTACACGTTTTTAAGCATCTTAAAATTTCTCATCATCTTATATATCGTCTTAGTCTTAAAATAAATTTTTTAATCACCTGCGCATAACTGTTTTACCAACTATTTAATTAAATTTTAACAGTTTAAAAAATCATATTCTTTACGATATCACGCATATTAATTTTTAATTAGTATACTAATAAATTTTTTTAATACTTTAATTTAGGTTTTCATTAAAATTAAAGTTCCTTTTTAAATTATTGTCAAGTTTAGATTCAAAGAAAACTTGCCTGCTAGCTAAGAATAAAATCTTGTTAAGAGATTAAAAACATTCTCCTGTTTAAATTTATTTGATGCAAAACAGCTGACCATTTACTAAGTATAGGGGAGAGTGGGGTCAATTGCAACACTTTTTACTTAGCTATTTTTAACTAACAAAAAATCCAATATATTATTAGTATTAATTGACAGACGAGTAAAGTAGACTATCCTCTACTAGAAGAAAATAATAAAAACCTTATTTTAAATGTTATTATATTAGTTATTAACAATTTTTGACAGTCGTGCACTTGTTACAATTGTCCCCACTTACTGGGTCAATTGTAACAGTTCATAAATTCAACTAAAACATAGTTAATTATAAATATTATCATAGTTGAGATAGATTTTTTTATTGATCAAAATATTAGTGATATTTTAGGAGTAAAAATAATAATGAGCAAAGACCTAATGGGTTAAACTTTTTACTTTCAGGGGTTAAAAATTTCAATTTATGCTGTGAAAGGTGACAAATAAAATAATGCACATGCAACATAATATAAATGATATAGGAAACTATTGGTGGTTCTTAAAGAGTTTAGTAATGGTTTGTAAACATAAGAAATGGGGCCTAAGGGGTTAAACAATTGCAATTGAAATTATGAATTTTATTTTCAGCTGTTTCAATCGTCCCTTTACTTATTGTTACAATCGTCCCCAAGGCGCCATTTCAGCTTCATTTGTTAAAAACAATGCTAGTTAATTAACAAAGCTAATAATTTTTTTTTGAAATGTTAATTAAGGTGTCCACTTACATATTCGGTTAATAATTTTTATTTGTTTAAACAAAATTACTTTGTTACAATATAATATTCTAATACCAAAAAAAGTACTTACGTAGCGTGAAAATATCTTTTGTGATCTAACTCTTTCAAAATTACATAAAAATGGTTGCCAGTAGGTGTGTACATGTAGATTTATTAAATACACCTTGTGCGCCACCTAGGAACCAAATCTAGAACCCGACACTCGAAATTTTTGCTCTGTTACAATCGTACCCTGTTACAATTGACCCCACTCTCCCCTACTATTTTTTCGAAAAATAAAGATAAATTTTTGATTTTTTTTCTTCTGGTGACTACAATATAGGTTATCTAAAATAGTTCTGATGTTTTATAAGTCACTACAAATAGTATAAATATACCGAACAAAAAAAGTTGTCGAATGTGTAGCCAAAATTTTTAAGCGTGTTAAAATATCTCAGTTTCTCAAATGTCGTACTAACATCTTAATTGTGAAATTAAGTTTTTAATTTCTTAGCCGCGTGTGATTCACAGAACTATCCAACTAATTATTTATTTTTCATTATACCTTTTACTTTTTCTTTATGCTACCACGTATATATTTTCCTTGATAATATGCTACCACGCAAATACAGGGTGTTTATTAAGTCCCGGGCCCATTTTGATGTTTAATAACTTATAAAATAATGAAGATAAATTAAAATTAATAACATAAATGGTTAGATAGACTCAATAAGTTTCATGACCCTTGTCAATGAACTTCCACGTGTGCCCCCTTCGTCGTACGGAGAATATCAAGTCGATAGTCAATTTCACGCCAAGTAGCGGCAAGCATGTCGGCATCCTCAGAGGCTATTGCGGCTTTCTGAAGTGCATAATGTTCAACGACGAATCATCCTTTCATATTTCTGGCATTGTTAATCGCCATAATGTGCGCATATGGAGATCTGAAAAAACCCCTATGAATACCTTGAGACACAAAGGGATTCCCCAATGGTTAATGTGTGGTGTGGACTAATGCACGACCGAGTCATTGGGCCTTTCTTTTTTACACAAAAGACGGTCTCTTCAGTCGTATACTTAGACATGTTGGAAAACTTCGTATTTTCACAACTAGAAGAGCTTCAGCCACATGTCTTTTTGTAACAAGATGGTGCACCACCTTATTGTGGTATCGTAGTTCTTTGAATGACCATTTTCCAGGACGATGGATTGGGCGAGGAGGTCCAATTCCTTGGCCACCCAGATCACCTGATATAACGCCGCTGGACTTTTTTCTCTGGGGATTTATAAAGGACAATGTTTACTGGAGGATCGTGTCGAACATTGATGACCTAAAAGTCAGAATTACAACCGCAACAGCCTCTGTGGATGCCGACATGCTTGCCGCTACCTGGCGTGAAATTGACTACCGACTTAATATTTTCCGTTCGACGAAGGGGGCACACGTGGAAGTTCATTGACAAGGGTCATGAAACTTTTTGAGTCTATCTAACCATTTATGTTATTAATTTTAATCCATCTTTATTATTTTATGAGTTATTAAACATCAAAATGGGTTCGGGACTTTATAAACACCCTGTATTTTCCTTGATAATATACTAAATTATTTTGTTTAATTTTTATTGCTAATTAAAGGTTTTCTTTAAATTATTACTCGTTGTAAGCGCTTGCTAAGCTTTTTTTATATCTGAACTGTGGCCAGTTAGCTAATAAGATTTTAAAAACAATTTCTATGTTAAAATTAGTCAGTGCAAAACGTCTGACTGATCGCAGTAAAGAAGTGCACACCTTTCTTTAAGATTGAACAAACAAATTATTTACTTTATTGTTTCTTATTTGTTTAGTTTGTAAGAAGTAAATACATATTAGTGCAACTCCAAAAACCACAACATTTTGCTTTATTTTTTAAGCAAACAAATTTGGACTGCAATTTTTTTTTGACGTTTAAACTTATATATTAAGCAGTTAATTTTAAGAAAGCTGCTCTTTTGAAAAAATATGTTGAAAAAATTTACTTCTATTAAAATTATTTTTCAACCCAAGTACGATTTTCAAGATATTATTATAGCATAATTTGTTATTAAGAAAAATGCCTTCTTTTGTTAAACAGCGAATATTAAATATTGAAATTTGTAAAAAGATTCTGAAAGCATGCCAATTTTAGAATCCTCATCTGATTTTTTAAAAAATTGCAATAAGAAATACGCGATTTCCAAACTTATTTTGATAAAAAAAATAATAACAAATACGCGGAGAGAAGGTTAGTATACTTTTTACAGAAACTGTGAAAACCAATTTTTTTCCTATATATTTTGTCATAAGAGGATAAGAGTAACATTGCTCCAAGAAACCTACTCAATAAATTTCATTTTTTCCAGAGTTGAAATTCCAAAATCTGATTGGATAAAACATATTATTCCTTGAAAATTAAAACGAGTAAATTTTTTAATTATTATTATTTATCTAAGCTTATTCCATTCATTTAACTCATTAGTGGTAACAAGGTGAAGGATATGCGATGAAAACCCCGTTTACTATAAATGCATTAAATCATATAGCTTGAATAATTTATTTTAGATAAATTATTTGATGCTTTTCAGCAAATAAAGGTGTGAAAATAAAATCGTACGAAATACGCCTAAAATCTACCCTAAAATATATGTAGAATAAACTTTGGACTCGATAAATAAAAAATAGCTCTTTAAACAATTTCAAAACAAATTCAAAAATAAATAAAAAAAATACGCCATTGAATTTTTTAGAAATTGGTGACCAATTATTATTTTTTTAATCTAAGAATCAATGCTTATTTACATAAAACGTTTTTAATATCGAATGAAGTAATTTAATTTACTGTGTTACTAAATTAATAATCCCAAGAAACTGAATCGGAAAGATAAAAATTCTTCATTGATATAAAACTTAATTGATGATAATAAAAATAGACATGTTTTCAGAGTCCAATAACTAAAGTCACAAGTCATTCACACCCGACGAGTCTTGAGAATGGGCGCTTATATTTGAACTCTTGAAACATGTCAACTTTTATTTCCCTCTCCATATATTTTGAAACCAGTCCATATATTTACTCCATATATTTTGAAACAGTTTTTTTCATCAATTATACTGTTTTACATTTGGGTCTTTATTATTATTTTGCCAAGGATTTTATGCTCGTGAAAGTAAACATATGCATTTTAATATTTTAACAGGTGGTCTCTAAAAATGTAAGAGAACCGTAGCACCCATATTGTAACTATAAAAGTTATCTTTAACTTTAAAATTAAAATTTTGAGATCAGAAATTTTGAGTTAAGGAAATTGAATATTTTATCTTTTAAGTTTTTGTGCCTCCATTTCAGTATCTTAAGAACCTTACGAATTCTGTTTAAAAAGAGAGTATCATATGAGATATATTTATAAGAAAACAAAGAAATCACAGTAGCGGCATTTGGTGATGAATGAAGCTTATCGTAATTAAAGAACATGTTGTGAGACATTTTATGGTGAATTTGCGAAAATAAGTTTCAAAATGTATCGAGAAGAATGTGATGCTAATCAAAATATATCGAATGTTATTTGCAAATCATCTTTATCTAAAGAAAGGCACGTAACCTAAATATCAGGCAGAATGAAGCGATTTTTTTAAGCAATTACTCATACAATTTGCAACATAGTATTTCAATATGTTATTCTTAAACATAGCATATTTCACTGTTTTTTAAATGCCACTCAACATTCAACAATTCCTTCAGTTATAGAAAAAAAAGAAATATCGTAAATTATATAAAACTTTGTGAATGTGCATTAGAATTACTATACAATCTACATTTTACTTTTCAGGCACTTTTTTTTTGTTTCTTCAAACTTTCTTGCCTAGAAGACTCGAACAGTAAAAATGATTATCCCTAAAATTTTGTATTTAGTTATAATAAGTTATGCAAATTTGATTATAGTCTGAAATCCTAGTATAAATAAAGTAAAAACAGCATTAAAAAAAACCAAATAAAGTCACAAAAAATTTATGTATTCAAATTCTAAAACTTAGAAAATCATAAATAATTTATACATCTATTCAAATTTTCCTTTCAAAGGTGATAAAAAAGAAAAGAAATCTTTACTTCTCGGACAGAAATCAGCTTAAAAATTTTCTATTGCCTAGAAACTTCGAGATATTTTCTATTAACTATAATTAATTAAATCTCTCAGAGTAATCACAGAACATTATTTTATCACAAAACATTAAAATTCGTTGCTTAGCAACCGAGTAAAATTAAGTATTCCACTCTTGAACCATGGGTTATATCATGGGACTATGGGTTATCTTAAAATATTCATTTGCGGTGGCGACTTTACTTGGTTGTTTTCAGGGACTATCGCCAAATATATATAAATCTTTATTGCGACCCAATTTACAATCCAAATTTTTCGAAATTTTGTCTACCCCCCTATTTTAAGGGTCAGGATTCCAAATATGTAAAAAGAAATATATGTTTATTCAGAGAAAGTACGTTTTTGTGTCCGTTTTCGTAACTTAATTAATAGTTAGCACTAATTAATTAGCATATTTGAGGTCACCCCCAGAAACCATTAAGATTGACACTTAATTCGTGAAAATCCAAGGTGATTCACTTTTTTTTTTCTTTTTTCTTTTTTGAGGACTGTAGAAGTAAAAAATGCGTTGAGCAATAAATTAAAAATTCTTATTCCTTGTGTTTGTAATGCATAAAAATTGGCAATATACAATTTTGTTTAATTATAATGAATTTTTTTTTGTTTATTTTCTTACTCACATCCATATTTCATTCATTCAATTAAGAAACATAAAATCCTTTATTTTGACCGGCTATGGTAGAAGTAGATATGAATTAAGTGTTGGTATTTTTAGTGTTAAACGCCATTGGCAAATTGAGTTCTGATTTGGATTTAATGGCGTCCACACGCTTTTAAACTGCGTTCAAGAGTAATAGTAAACCGTGTGCATGCGTCTTCATTGCATGCGTTGCTAAGGCGACCGTTGTTATCTTCCTTTTTATTTTCACTAGCAGGCATTTTCGATGTATTTACATAATAATAATTTAAAATATTTTTACATTCTTTTTATTATTAACGTATCATTACTGGCTTGACGGTGATTTCAATATGAATGCTGAAGAAAGAAAAGTATTTTGTGACGTCTTGAAACACGTACAGTCCGCAAAAAAAAAAAGATATCACCCTGAATAACTTTCGTTCTAATGATCGGATTTTCACGAACTAAGTGTCAATCTTAATGGTTCCCGGGGGTGACCTCAAATATGCTAATTAATTAGTGCTAACTATTAAGTTACGAAATCAGACACAAAAACGTACTTTCTCTGATAAAACATATATTTTTTTTTTTTACGTATTTGGAATCTAGACACTTGAATTAGGCAAAATTTTGAAAAAATTGGGTCGTAAATTGGGTAGCAAAATAGGTTTATATATTTAGCGATAGTCCAGAAAGCCGCCAAAAAAAGTCGCCAGCGCAAATGAATATTTTAAGATAACCCATTGACTAATTCAAAAACTTAATGCTTAATTTTACTAGGTTGCTAGGCAACCTAGTAAAAGATCTCTGAATGTAAAAAAAAATGAAATAATGTTCTGTGATTGCTGGGAGAGGTTTAATTAATTGTTAATAGAAAATATCTCGAAGTTTCTAGGCAATAGACAATTTTTAAGCTAATTTCTGTCCAAAAAGCAAAAAAAAATTTTTTTCAAAAATCTCCTTTGAAAAGAAAATTTGAATTGATTTATAAATTATTTATGATTTTTTTAAGATTTTAGAATTTAAATACATGAACTTTTTATCTGATATTATTTAGATATGTTGTTTTTGCTATATTTATTCGAGGATTTCTTACTAAAATCAAATTGACATAACTTATTATAGCTATATACAAAATTTTAGGGATAATCATCTTTACAGATTTAATCGAGTCTTCTAGGCAAGAATGTTTGAAGAAACAAAAAATGCTTGAAAAATAAAATGTAGATTGTATAGTAATTCTAATACACATTCACAAGGTTTTCTATAATTTACGATATTTCTTTTTTCTATAACTCAAGGAATTTCTGAATGTTTAGTGGCATTTTAAAAGTCGACATGTTTCGAGCGTTCAAATATAATCGCCCATTCTCAAAACTTGTCAAGCTTGAATAACTTGTGACTTTTATTATTGGACACTCAAAACATGTCTATTTTTATTATCATCTATTATTTTTTAAATCAATCCTTCCTTCCTCAATGGCACGGCAGCCCGGGTGGGCCCTGGCCTTCTCAATCAACCCTCTCATTAGACCCTCGGAGATGTTTTTTAAATCAATGAAGTTTTTATATTTTCAATTCAGTTTCTTAGGATTATCTATTTAGTTACACATCATATTAAATTATTTCACTCGATATTAAAATAAGTTTTACATAAGCTATAGGCCCAGGTTCTTTGATTGAAAAAAATAATAATTCACTACTTTGTAAAAAAATCAATGCATTTTTTTCTTCTTTTTTTTTTGCTGCAAGCCTTAAATTTTTAAAGTCGAATGTGAAAATAGCCAGCAATGTCCCCTAGCACCAGGAATCGAAATTAAATAATATCAAGGACAACTATTTCAAAAAAGTTTGCGTTTCCGTCGTACTCGAAGTTGTTTGAAAAGGTATTTTTTATATATAGATTCCAAAGTTTATTCTACATATATTTTAGGGTATACTTTCGGAGTATTTTGATCGAGTTTATTTTTACACCCTTATTTGCTCAAAATTATTAAATAATTTGCTTAAAATAAAATATTCAAGCTACCTGATTTAATTCATTTATAGTATAATAGTAAACGGGGCTTCCATCGCATATCCTTAACCTTGATATCGTTATCATTAAATAAATGGAATGAGCTTAGATAAATAATAAAATTAATTGTTTTCTCGTTTTAATTTTCAAGGAAATATGTTTCGATCAAACAGATTTCATTCTGGAAATAGCGAAATTATTGAGTAGGTCCCTTGGAGCAATATCATTCTTATCCTCTTTTGACGAAATATAAGAAAAATTGGTTTTCACAGTTTCTGTAAAAAGTATGTTAGCTTCCTTGCCACGTTTTTTTTTTATTTTTATTTTTTTTTATTTTTAATCAAAATAAGATCGGAAATTGCGTATTTTTAATGAATTTTTTTTTAAAAAATCAGATGGTTCTAAAATTGGCACGGCTTCGGAATCTTATTACAAATTTCAATTTTTATTATTTCCTGTTTAACAAAATAAGGCATTTCTCCTGATAACAAATTATACTACAACAATATTTTGGGAATCGTGCTAAAGAAAAAAATTAAACAAAATAGTTTAGCATATTATCCGGAAAAAAAATCTACATGTAATCATAAAGAAAGAGTAAAAGATAATGAAATAATTATTCAATTACGCGTGGTCAGATAATTTAAAAAGAAACTTCACTTCAAAGAAAACCTAAATTAAAGTACTAAAAAATTGATTAGTATATTAATGAGGAAATAATAAACGTAGTAGGGTAAAGAATAAGATTTTTAAAAATGTTAAAATTTAATTAAATAGTTGGTAAAATAGTTCTGCGAAACACTTCCGGACAGGTGATTAAAAAATTATTTCTAACATTAAGACAATATATAAAATGTTGAGAAATTTGCGATGATGTGAGGTAATGCTTAAATATGTTTACTACGTATTTTTATTAATATTTATAAAAAATATGTTCAAGAAATTGATAAATATTTCATTCCAAATCTATTCATACGTATGTATATTATTGAAATTGTATCAGTTATTGAGAAGAAAAAACTAAAAACTGAAAAATAATCACATTAAATAAGCACAATCTGGTGTATAATCATATTCTATCAGAAGCATGCTTTTATAAAACTCGACATTCGTTGAATAAAATGTTTTTTATTCAATAAGATGTTTTATTCAAATTTCTTTACTAAATTGCAAATAGAATTTTAGACTATTAAAAAAAAAACATCGTATTTTATAGTTTTAAAAAAATAAAAATTAAAAGATTTGCAAACGATTATTAGCGAAAAAGATATGAATGAAATTTTCGCTACGCACGCTAAGATCATTTCCTCGTAATTTTTTCACATTTTAATATTTATCGCCCCACTTAATCATTTCTTCATTGTCGCCGAATTATTTTTTTTTAAATAATTAATTTTAATTTTTCTCATCTTCTAATAAATAAAAACAGTTGAAACTTTAGATTTTCAATAAAATATGTTGATTAAAATGGTATAAAAAATTCATACCTTATAATTCAACTTTTTTTCATCCTCACTTTAATTAAATAATAAAAAATAATAAATAATTATTAAAAATTATTTTCTTCATGAAATTATCTTTGGGTAAATGAGTTTTATGAGTGGGTGCAATTTTTTTTTTTGAATTGCTTCATTAGTTTTGAAAATGTGACTGAAAACGCAAAAAGCGAAATTAACATTAAGGGGCTCGAACTTTGAATCGCTCTCCTGGCCAAACTATGGGAACCACATTTCCCAGATTGCGGCTACCCCCTAAATTTTGAAGATGAAAAGTCCAAATATGTAAAAAAAAAATATATGTTTTATCAGAGAAAGTACGTTTTTGTGTCTGATTTCGTAACTTAATTAATAGTTAGCATGAATTAATTAGCATATTTGAGGTCACCCCCAGGAACCATTAAGATTGACACTTAGTTCGTGAAAATCCGATCATTAGAACGAAAGTTATTCAAGGTGATATCTTTTTTTTTTTTGCGGACTACATAGGCAGAATTTGAAAACTAATCCGACGACAAACATCCATTGAGACAGTTTTTGCAACCCATGATTTGATATGTAGTGGCGTTTAGCGGAGTCAGTTCAGAAGGAAAAAGCATTTGACCAATGGGTAACCAGTAATCGTAATATGGCGATCACAATTTTTTTTAAATTTTTTTTTTAAATTTTTAAAAAATGGGTTAAAAAAGTTAATTTTAACAAAAAAGGTAATAAAAACCACAATATAGAATAATAATGCCATTTTTACACTTAGATTTAAAACCTATCTACCAATATTTTTAATTAAAAAAGGAAACAATGATAATTAATAAATCAATATGAGTACTTACATGCAGTGCCCAGCATACTCCGTAGCAAGTTCAATCTGGTGCCGAAGGTGGGTTTTAACAAGTGACATGACAAGTTCAATCCGACGGCATGACAAGTTCCATTTGATGCCATGACAAGCTCCACCCGACGGCATGGCTAGTTACGTAAAGCGCCATGGCAAGTTCTTTAGGACGCTACACCAAGTTCCGTCAAGACACACAGCTAGTTGCAGCAAAGGCTTTTAATTTCTACAAAAATATCAAAACGTTTTCACAATTGAAACATAAGATATCAGTGATTATTTACTGCTTGATTAAGCCAAAATCAAAATCTACACTATCTTACAATAAAGAAAATGACACTTTCAGTTTTTCATATTTTTTTATAATTTCTCAAGAAATACTTAGAGGATTACTTTGAAACTTTAAAAGTGTTCATGCGATTTTTTTATTGATTTTTTTATAACTGTCGCTGAACAGCAGACGGAATTTTCAGTTTATTACTACCAATGTTCCAATCCATAGCCTTGCAATTTTGAACCCAATCCAGAAGACAAGAGAACTCCTGGATCAAGTATCGGAAGAAATTTGACTTTGTGATGGAGCTAACCTACATTTGCGTTACGTGGAGAGGAAAACCCCGAAAACCTCCCACTGTTAGCCTAACAGCAAGGGGACTCTAACCCATGATCCGTCTACCTCTGATAATATTTTACGTCAGCACTGTGGTCGGTGCAAGCCAGATGCGGAATTCGTATCGACCAGCCCTCCATGGGATTCGAACCAGGTTCAAATCATTTAAAGGCAAAAGCTCTATCCCTTAAGCCATCACAATGGATCGGAATGGCAAAGTTTCTATAATTTTTTTCTGATCGCTAAAAGCAGCATTTATCGTCAATCGAAATTTAGACAAACTTTCCGACAAGCCAGAGCATACAAATCTCAACTTGAGTTTTGTGCAAAAAAAGACAGCACATGTGTTAAATAGCTTCCTGAAAGCGATAAATAAATATCACTACAATTATATTGCCAAAAAAAAATTATTACGAAACAAAATTGCGACCACTTTTCATCTAGCTAAAGTGTTCAAATTTCAATGTCTTCGTGGAAAAATTTTTGCCTGGAAAAATTTTGCCTTCGATACTTTGGGATACTTTGGGAAACAACCAACCCGCATTTGAGTTACATGGCGAGGAAAACCACGAAAGTTTCTCGTGATTAGCCTAACTGCAAGGGAACTAACCCATGATCTGTCTACCACTAAGGTTATTTTACGTCAGTACTTTGATTCATACTTTGCAGTACATTTTAAATCTTTCAGAAATTTGATGGACTGGCAATGCTTGACAAAAGAAAATAAGTATTTTTGAACGCCCTAAAGCAGAAAATCAAGCAAGTAACTTGCAGCGTAGATATATACTACTTTGGTTCTTGTTTGTAATAACTGCATAACATTTAGTAAATCTAGTTTATATATTTAAGAAAATAAGAACGTTTTTATAAAAAATTCATTTTTTTGTCTTGTCTTATGCTTTTTTTTTTTTGTTGCTATAACTTTGAAATCTGCGAAATTAAACAAAACTTTTGAAGCGATTTAAAATTAATTACAAAAATACTGTTCTACAGTTAGAAAAGAAATTGAAGGAAAGTGAGCAAGATATAAGTATTAATAGTAGTTTTTTTTAAACTGCGAATGCGTGGAAAAAATTTGAAATTATTTTTTCATAATTTTGTAGTGAATCATATTTGAAAACTAATGGAAAAATCTGATTTAACTCTCTTAAAGACTTAAAACGTTTGAAAAAATTTTCTAAGCTTATTTTGTACTTTTTAAAAGAAAGCTCTAAATGATCAGGGAGTTTTCGCAAATTTTACTGTGTAGTATTGCAAATTAAACTACATTGGAATTACTGGACAACATGAACCAAATTTAATATGTGAAAAAACCCTTACTGTTTTGAGATTTCTCTTAAAAAATACAAAAACTTTTTAGAAAATGGCTTGAAACTTTTTACAATTGTAAGATATTTAAATCAATATTTTTTCCATTAGTTGCCAAGTATGGTTCTAATTACTAAATTATGAAACAATAATTTTAATTTTTTTACACGCATGTGCAGTTTAAAAAATCTGCTTTAAATACTTTGCACATTTTCCAGAACTTTCTCTTCAAATTTTGGAACAATAATTTTGCCATTAATTTTAAGTCGCTCCAAATGATTTGCTTAATTTTACTGAATATTTTCAACGTCACAGCAAAAAAACATAAGATAAAAAAATTAGTTTTTTTTTTTAATAAAAATGTTCATATTTCCTTAAATATTTAAGTTAAAAAAGCTTAGATTGAATTTAATTAGCTAAAATTGCAAACTGAAATTAGATTTAGTTTTAAATTAAAACGGCATCAATTAAAAATTACAAACTATTTTGTTAAAAAAATAATATGTTTAGCATATCTTAATCGTCCATTGAAGTTATAAGAATCTGCATATATTCTTCTAGTACATCTGCAACAAATTGTAATTGCCTTGTATTAATCATAACTGAAAAATAAAGTGATTGTTATACCACTCCCTGGCCGAATTATTAGACGCTCTGTAAGATTCTATGTGAAATCTTAATTATCACGTGATACTGTTTTATTGTCTTTACGTGACCGAAACCGGTTTGCACTTGTTTACCTTTGTGTATCAATTAGTTAAATTAAAAAATATATAAGATATTCGACGATTGGATAAATTAAACAATATATTATATAAATATAGAATATTCATTATATTAAGTATTATATTAGTATATTATAATAGTTAGACCCAATATGTTTGTATGTAATACTTTTTTACACAAGGAGCTTGCAATACTTTTATACTTAAACATACATGTAATTGGTTTTATTAAGGAGATTTTTTATATACTTCCTACTTGTATTTATTTTTGGCGTAACCAACTGATACACGAATATTAGCAAATGCAAAACAGTTTCAGTCACGCAAAAAACAATAAAGCTGTATGGTATCAACCTGATAATTACGATTTTATATAAAATCTTATAATCCGTCTAATAATTTGGCTAGAGATTGTGCTAGACTGAACATTTTTTAATTTCTTTCCAAATCAAGCTATCGATAGAGCATAATTACTTCAGCTCATATGAAAACATTTATTGTATTCAGGAATTATTTACAATGTTTTATAATTATGTAAGAAACTCAACAAAGCATTTACTGTAAAATTAAACGGATAAATTTAAAATAATCGAAAGCAACGTGAAACTGACGGTAATGAAAAATCAAATTGGTATTCTTGCAATGCTACAGCAAATAAGTACGTAATTTATTAAAAACACGCATACTACATCTGAAATAAATAACATACTTAATTTAAAACTTTAAATTCGTATTGAAGTAAAAAAGCAAATAAACAAAATAGCTATGAAGAAGGAAAAAAAGAAAGAGGAAAATTCACAAACGCCGTTTTGAGTTTTCCGATGTGAATAAAAATAAACTCACGTGCATCAATTTGCCGATCTTCAACTGAACATTTGAAATGAAAAATAAAACTGGGATTTTTTTCTTCTAATTAGCGGATCGCTACTTCTAAGCAAACTATGCGTTGTAACATTTGAGTGTTTTCAACTTAATTTCAGGATTTTTCAGTTGATTTTTAAGAAGATTAATCTTCATGACAATGATAAAAAAAAGTCAATTTTAAATTAACGTTTTAATATAAGTTACTAAAATAATCATACTTCAAACATTTCGAAATTTGAAAATTCAAAAATAATTTAATCCCAAAATAGGGTTCTTTATGTGATTAAAAAGTTATATTAGTTTTGAAATCTATCAAATTTATAAAACCACAGTTTTGTATTCCGTTCATAACATCCGTAAACTTCTTTTTCTTGTTGAATTAAATCACAGTTTTAAGAGATACGCTATTTCTGTTGACAAGTCTAAATAACATTTTCTTATTAAAAAAAAATAATAATGTTACCCTAGTTATTGCCATCGATTAGCCAATAGCTAGGTAATCAATTGTTTAAAAAAAATTCGATTTTTTACAAGAAGATAATTTTTATCAAATAAGTTAATGTTTAATTCATATATTTCAGTAATAGTAATCAAAATAATTAAAATGCTTCGGTAATGAACTTTAAATGAAAAAAACCACAATATCGACAGAACTTGAGAAATAAAGTAAAAAGTTCATGCATTTTTCTGGAATCAACTTATTTAAAATTTAGATTTCGGCACTCAAAATCACATACTACTGTAAAAAAATTTATAAATTGTATTTTGATTTTCAATCATAGTTAAACTAAACTAGAGTGGAAAAAATTTAATTTTTTGACACTAAATTAAATTTAGATGCAAATTAATGTTTTAATCGGTGATAATATTTTTTAATTTTTTCTGTTTTTTTATTAGATTTATAGTTTAATATGCAAAAGCCAAAAGTCCTCCATTAGTTTTCAAATCAAGCAAATTTATAAAACAGCAGTTTTATATTTCTTCCATAACAATCTTAAACTATATTTTGTTGTTGAATCAAATCACTTTTTTTAAGAGATACTTAGGTGTGTCTACAGAAATCAGGGTAATATTTTCTAGTAAAAAATAAGGTACTGTTAGCCTAGTTAATGCCATCGATTAACTAATTACAATAGCTGGGTAGTCAATTGTTGTAACAAAACCGATTTTTAATATATTAAGCATTTTTCTTTTAATGAAAAGATAAATTACACTAAATTAATGCTTAATTCATTTACTTCATCAATAGTGATCTAAATAATTTAATAAAATTAATAACAGTTAATAATAATTTAGTAACAATTTAATAACAATTTATTAAAAATTAGATTTCGACTCACGAAATCACATACTATTCCAAAAAAATGTATATAGTATATTTAGATTTTTAATCACAGTTAAACTATATAAAGAAATATTAAAATTTTTGCGTTTGGTTGCGATATTTTTTTAATTCGTTCTAGTTCTTTTTATTCGTTTTTTAGCTTAATACGCAAAGCTACCATTCAAGCTGGATTTTACAAGTTGAAGACTAATTTTCAATTTCTTTGTTTCATGAAAGAAGGAACTAAAAAAATTTACGGAAAATATTTCGAATTTGGTTTCAAATTTGGAAGCAGTTCTTGTAGAATAAGGGGTGGTTTCATTAAGATGCGACGATATTGAAAAAGCATTTCTTTGCGTAGCATACAATCTGAACATGTTTTAAATATGAGTGGTAAGAAAAATTAAAAAAAAAAAAACAGTTATTAAATGTTTTTTCTTTCTAGATTGACTCCGTTAAATGCCACAACATTTCAAATCATGGGTTGCAAAAACTGTCTCAATTGATGTTTGTCGTTGGATTGGTATTTCAAATCCTGCCTATGTACGTGTTTCAAGATGTCACAAAATATTTTTCCTTCTTCAGCATTCATATTTATATTGAAATCACAGTCAAGTCATTAATTATACTTTAATAATAAAAAGAATATAAAAATACTCTAAATTATTATTATGTAAATACATTAAAAATGCCTGCTAGTTAAAATGAAGAGAAAAACATCAGTGATCGCCATAGCAACGCAGCGAACAAATTTAAACTTGCTTAATCGCCAAATTGCTCTTCGCATACCGAAGGCTATAAATTTTGAAATTAAAATCACCGGTAAATTCATTTTATAGTAAAACATGTGTGTAAAGAAATTCGTTATAATTTGTTTTTAATAAATATTTCATGCGTTAAAATTCTGTTACTTTAAAAAAAAATTGAAAAGCAAAATAAAAAATGTAACAAAAAATTACGTATGGAAAACTTTCAAATTTGGTATTAAATTTGAATTTGGGTGGAGAACAAAATTGGAAAAGAATTTTTGCGTAAAGTTTCAGTTTCAAGAAGAATGAACAAAAAAAAAACACAAAAAATAAAGAAATATTAAACATGAAGAAATATTAAACTCAAAATTTTAAAAAATGAACTAAAATATATTTCGTTTTTAACAAAGTTAAATCTTGTATTTGAATTTAATCCTAGAATTTGAATACTAAACAAAACCCCTGAAAAATTCTTACGTAAGCAGCGGCACCAACTATCCGAACTAGCAATCGATAATCACAGTTAAATAGAATTAACAACAATAACATAAAAATGTATACACTATACAGTAAACGTTTACAAAATTCAAAATAGTGTAATTTTAAGGCACATTATACTTAAATCTATATTGGTATACAATATTAATAGATTAGATCAAAAATTTGCTATTCAATAAAGAATTAAAGGTATTAAGTTAAAAATTAATATACACTGAAAGAAGTCGGACCTCCAGTTAACGAAGTCTCTAAATCCCGATAATAACTTCGTTATATGGAAAATTCGTTAAAAAGAAAATAGCCTTTTGAAATACTTAACACAAGCAAGTTTAAAATTCATGAACACTAGACATAATTAAAATATCAATTGATACACCTTTATCTTGCAAAGTAGTATCTACGATTTATTTTTTAAATCTTAACCATAAAAGAAATTTGCGTGAAAAGCAATAATAGAGCAAAACATTATCCAGTGTTACACTATCATGCTACATATATTTTGTACTAACGAAAGCTAAATTCATGCATAAAATTATAGCTGCATTTATTATAAAAGTAATTTTAAACATACATTAACCACATGCGTTCTTAAGTTTAATTTCTACTGATAAAATCCATTCATTTTGTCTGAGTTCTTCGTTTGAAATGCAAACAAAAAAGGAAAGGGATTTTACTGCTTTCTCTAAAAATTAAGGCTTCGAAAATCAATTCTCGGTCATATCCCCCCATAAAATGGGTTAACAAATCTAAAATGTTCTGAAATAATTTGGGAAATAGGGAAAGTGGATCTCAAAAAAAAGTTCGTTAAATAGAAAATTCGATTCGCTATTTGGAAGTTATTTTACGAAGAAATTTCCAAATGTTCTTGGTTCACCGAAAAAATTCGCCAAATGGAAGTTTGTTAAATAGAAGTCCGACTGATTACATTAAAAAAACAAGTCTAAATTGATTACTCGGAATTATTACTCAGGCAAAATTAGAACTAGCCCCTATAACATTTTTATGATCCTGTATTTGAAACACAAAACAATTTTGTTCACAGCATTTTCGATTTGAGTTTATGATGTATTTATGAAATTTAAACATATATGTTTAACCATCTATATTTCCTTAAATATACTTATAAAAACTTGATAATACTATAACATTCAATACTTTAACTTCAACAATAAGTTAATATAAATTTTTTAAAAAAATCAATGCAATCACAATTATCAACTTAAACAGCTATAAAATAAAGGATTATACATTATAAATATATATAAATCTGCAATAAATGCGGCAAAGAAAGTGGAAACTTACTTGATAGATCGCAACTCGATTTTCAGTCTTATTAAAAATAACACGGAACAATATATTGAGTTACTACAAGAAACAATTTAAAACACGCTATCACTCCGCTCGAAGAAAGAGAATACTAGTTAGATTTTCAAAGGTTGCTATAATCTGATTTTATTTCTTCCTAGTTGGCTTCCTAGTAAGTCGCCAATTCAAAATTCACTGATTAAAAAGGTTTCAACTAAATTTTACATAGAGTTTTTAACTATAAATTTTCTTCAAGTATGTTTAAAACAAAGTTGTGAAATGTTTTATTTAACATGAATTCGATTACCTAGATTCGAGAACGAAATACTTAATTACTCATTTTAATCGCATTGATGAAAAGAATTAATGCATTTTATTATAACAGATACTTTTACATACATCACGATTTTCTAAATAAATACTACTATATTGTCAATTTTCAAAACCTTGTTTTTGTATTAAACATAATAAATCCAATTTTTATCTGTTTTTCGAAAACATCTCATTTCGACTCAATTTTCTGACTAAAGCGCTCAAATCTAATTTGGAGCCCAGTGTCATATACTAGTTTGAATCGTTTGCCTATCCATTGCATATACAATCGTTTGCATTTACTGTTTTAATCGTTTGCCGTAATAAGTAGAATTAATCTTTATTTTATTACTAAAATGTTGTTGCTGCTGTTGTTAAGGCACTTAACAAGTTTTTTCAAGGTAATATTTTTAATAAAAAAGTATTAACTCACGCTTAACTTTAAATATACTAATATGTAGGTACTTTTTATATCTGCTTTTTTCATAATTTAATAGATTAATTTATTTTTTGAAATTAAAGGAAAAGTTCAAATTACTTATCTAAAAATGAAGTCTTTTTCTTAAGGTTAAATATTTGAAAAAATGGGACAAGTAACACTGATACTCCTTGTAATTATGCATAATTTTAATTTCACTTTCTATTAATCTTATAAAAACATGGAAGACCATTAAAAATTTATTTCAGTTTTTACTGATTATAAAAGACTTACTCATACCTTAACAATATGCTGCAGAATTAATTGGTTGGTATTATTTTATTTTTAATGACTGTTCCTTATTGTCTCTTGCCTTAAATACACTTGTTCACCTTTCTTAATAAAATTTTTTACTTCTATTGCAGCAAAGAAGAGTCAAAATTTTGAACAAGCTCCTGTTGGGGAAAATTTAAATGGAGCATGGAAATTATTGAACTCTTGAAGAAAAAAGAGAACATTTGGAATGTAACATTTCGCCACCACAGGAAACATCATTTAAGAGCTCATAAAAATTTAATCGAAACTGCTTTTACATTTCTTTTGGAATAAATTGTTCACTTTTATCAGTTCTTGTTTTTCCTAAGTTTTAAATAGTTTGTGTTATTCATGTTAAACAAAATAGTGCCGTCTAATAGCTTTCCTTTTTTTTTAAATTCAGCTTCACATAAACTTTTAATTTTTTATAAATAGCACAAATTTTTTCAAACTAGAGTATTTCACTAAACTTAAATATAATAATACTTATCGAACTCTAAAAAACTATTTTAATAATTTTTAAAAAACTTAAAGTCAACATAAGAAAAATAATTGTAATTGCATTAATTTGGAGCAAAAAATTATCAAACTCCTAAATTTTATTATTTCTGTTTATTTTTACTTTCATATTAAATTTTGCTTTCTCCGTTGTAAAATATACATATTAAATGTAAATTGCAAAAAGCTATATTATGTTATTAAATATATGAAAAACTTAAAGGTAATTTATTTGAATAATTTAAAATAAGTATATGACTAAAGGTAAAGAATAAACTAAAAATATATTTATTAACTAAAGATAAAAATATATTAACTAAAGATAATCTATTAGAAAGATTCGAAATGTGTTCCGTGGCGAAAATCAAGTGTCTTTCTAGGTGAAAGAACGCAATATGGAATAAAAAATAAAATAAAATGGTTGGAAAAAGGTTCAAATTCAAGTCCGTCTAACTCCCTCTAATATTAAAATATAATTTTCAAACTCGACGGAAAATTGGCCTCTATGAGCCGAACCACCCTACAAAGAAAATTTTTTATAGACCTATTAGGGGGACTGCAAACGTCCCTTAAGTCTTTTGTTTAGCTAACCGGGAGAAGGTACTTTAATCTATGTAGCAGCCCGATCACCGTATAAACGTGGGTCAACGGCTAAGACCACGTGCAAGTGACTTACGCCTAAAGCGAGGGGGTGCAGGTTCAAACCCCTGCAGAGGTCAATTTTTAAAATTTTTTATATTTTTTTTCTTTTCTTTTTTTAACATAATATTATTTATTTAATGTGTTTTTCGATATATTAAAGGAACCTATATGTAAAAAATAATTTTTTTTATTCGGGAAATTTCAAATAATGCTTAAAAACTGGAAAAATCCAGGAAAATTAGTTTATTTTTATTATATTATTTTTTTATACTCCTTTTACAATATATTTTCACGATAGTTTAGCATTCGAAATGTGTTCCATGCTTGGAGCAAAAAATTATCAAACTCCTAAATTTTATTATTTCTGTTTATTTTTACTTTCATATTAAATTTTGCTTTCTCCGTTGTAAAATATACATATTAAATGTAAATTGCAAAAAGCTATATTATGTTATTAAATATATGAAAAACTTAAAGGTAATTTATTTGAATAATTTAAAATAAGTATATGACTAAAGGTAAAGAATAAACTAAAAATATATTTATTAACTAAAGATAAAAATATATTAACTAAAGATAATCTATTAGAAAGATTCGAAATGTGTTCCGTGGCGAAAATCAAGTGTCTTTCTTGGTGAATGAACGCATAATGGAATAAAAAATAAAATGAAATGGCGGGAAAATGGTTCAAATTTCAAGCCCATCTAACTCCCTTTATTATTAAGTTATAAATTTCAAACTCGGACGGAAAGTTGTCCTCTATGAGCCGAACGACCCTACAAAGAAAAAGTTTTATAGACCTATTAGGGGGGCTGCAAACGCCCCTTAAGTTTTTTGTTTAGCTTACCGGGAGAAGGTACTTGAATCTATGTAGTAGCCCGATCGCCGTATAAACGTGGTTCAACGGTTAAGACTGCATGTTAGCGACTTACGCATAAAGCGAATGGGTGCGGGTTCGAACCACGGCTAAGGTTAAAGTTTAAAATTTTTAATTTTTTTCTTTTGCTTTATTGTACATTATATTATATATTTAATGTGTTTTTCGATATATTAAAGGATCCTATATGAAAAAAAAATTATTTTTTTTATTCGGGAAATTTCCAATAATGCTTAAAAACAGGAAAAATCCTGTAAAAATAGTTTATTTTTATTATATTTTTTTATAAACTCCTTTTGCATTATTTTCACGATAGTTCAGCATTCGAAATGTGTTCCATGCCTAAATTCAAGTGGCTTTCTTGGTGAAAGAACGCATAATGGAATAAAAAATAAAATAAAATGGCGGGAAAAAGGTTCAAATTTGAAGTACGTCTAACTCCCTCTAATATTAAGTTATAATTTTCAAATTCGGACGGAAAGTTTGCCTCTATGAGTCGAACGACCCTGCAAAGAAAAATTTTTATAGACCTATTAGGGGTTGCTGCAAACGCCCCTTAAGTTTTTTTGAATAGCTTACCGGGAGAAGGTACTTGAATCTATGTAGTAGCCCGATCACCGTATAAACGTGGTTCAACGGCTAAGACCACGTGCTAGTGACATACGCCTTAAGCGAGGGGGTGCAGGTTCGAACCCTGGCTGAGGTCAATTTTTAAATTTTTTTATATTTTTTTCTTTTCTTTTTTTTACATTATACTATTTATTTAATGTGTTTTTCGATATATTAAAGGATCCTATATGTAAAAAATAATTTTTTTTATTCGGGAAATTTCAAATAATGCTTAAAAAAAGGAAAAATCCTGTAAAAATAGTTTATTTTTATTATATTATTTTTTTAAACTCCTTTTACATTATTTTCACGATAGTTTAGCATTCGAAATGTGTTCCATGCTTAAATTCAAGTGTCTTTCTTGGTGAAAGAACGCATAATGGTATAAAAAATAAAATAAAATGGCGGGAAAAAGGTTCAAATTTGAAGTCCGTCTAACTCCCTCTAATATTAAGTTATAATTTTCAAACTCGGACGGAAAGTTTGCCTCTATGAGTCGAACGACCCTGCAGAGAAAAATTTTTATAGACTTATTTGGGGAGCTGCAAACGCCCCTTAAGTTTTTTGCTTAGCTTACCGGGAGAAGGTACTTGAATCTATGTAGTAGCTCGATCACCGTATAAACGTGGTTCAAAGGCTAAGACCACGTGCTAGTGACATACGCCTTAAGCGAGGGGGTGCAGGTTCGAACCCCGGCTGAGGTCAATTTTTAAAAATTTTTATATATTTTTTTTTTTTTTTTTTTACATTATACTATTTATTTAATGTGTTTTTCGATATATTAAAGGATCCTATATGTAAAAAATAATTTTTTTTATTCGGGAAATTTCAAATAATGCTTAAAAACAGGAAAAATCCTGTAAAAATAGTTTATTTTTATTATATTATTTTTTTAAACTCCTTTTACATTATTTTCACGATAGTTTGGCATTCGAAATGAGTTCCATGCTTAAATTCAAGTGGCTTTCTTGGTGAAAGAACGCATAATGGAATAAAAAATAAAATAAAATGGCGGGAAAAAGGTTCAAATTTGAAGTCCGTCTAACTCCCTCTAATATTAAGTTATAATTTTCAAACTCGGACGGAAAGTTTGACTCTATGAGTCGAACGACCCTGCAACGAAAAATTTTTATAGACTTATTAGGGGGGCTGCAAACGCCCCTGAAGTTTTTTGTTTAGCTTACCGGGAGAAGGTACTTGAATCTATGTAGTAGCCCGATCACCGTATAAACGTGGTTCAACGGTTAAGACTGCGTGTTAGCGACTTACGCATAAAGTGAATGGCTGCGGGTTCGAACCCCGGCTAAGGTTGAAGCTTAAAATTTTTAATTTTTTTCTTTTGCTTTATTGTACATTATATTATATATTTAATGTGTTTATCGATATATTAAAGGATCCCATATGTACAAAAAAAAAAATTTTATTCGGGAAATTTCAAATAATGCTTAAAAACAGGAAAAATCCAGGAAAATTAGCTTATTTTTATTATATTATTTTTTTATACTCCTTTTACAACATTTTCACGATAGTTTAGCATTCGAAATGTGTTCCATGCTTAAAATCAAGTGTCTTTCTTGGTGAATGAACGCATAATGGAATAAAAAATAAAATGAAATGGCGGGAAAAATGTTCAAATTTCAAGCCCATCTAACTCCCTTTATTATTAAGTTATAAATTTCAAACTCGGACGGAAAGTTGTCCTCTATGAGCCGAACGACCCTACAAAGAAAAAGTTTTATAGACCTATTAGGGGGGCTGCAAACGCCCCTTAAGTTTTTTGTTTAGCTTACCGGGAGAAGGTACTTGAATCTATGTAGTAGCCCGATCGCCGTATAAACGTGGTTCAACGGTCAAGACTGCGTGTTAGCGACTTACGCATAAAGCGAATGGGTGCGGGTTCGAACCCCGGCTAAGGTTAAAGTTTAAAATTTTTAATTTTTTTCTTTTGCTTTATTGTACATTATATTATATATTTAATATGTTTTTCGATATATTAAAGGATCCTATATGAAAAAAATTATTTTTTTTATTCCGGAAATTTCCAATAATGCTTAAAAACAGGAAAAATCCTGTAAAAATAGTTTATTTTTATTATAATTTTTTATAAACTCCTTTTGCATTATTTTCACGATAGTTTAGCATTCGAAATGTGTTCAATGCTTAAATTCAAGTGGCTTTCTTGGTGAAAGAACGCATAATGGAATAAAAAATAAAATAAAATGGCGGGAAAAAGGTTCAAATTTGAAGTACGTCTAACTCCCTCTAATATTAAGTTATAATTTTCAAACTCGGACGGAAAGTTTGCCTCTATGAGTCGAACGACCCTGCAAATAAAAATTTTTATAGACCTATTAGGGGGGCTGCAAACGCCCCTTAAGTTTTTTTGATTAGCTTTCCGGGAGAAGGTACTTGAATCTATGTAGTAGCCCGATCACCGTATAAACGTGGTTCAAAGGCTAAGACCACGTGTTAGTGACATACGCCTTTAGCGAGGGGGTGCAGGTTCGAACAATGGCTGAGGTCAATTTTTAAAATTTTTTATATTTTTTTCTTTTCTTTTTTTACATTATACTATTTATTTAATGTGTTTTTCGATATATTAAAGGATCCTATATGTAAAAAATAATTTTTTTTTCGGGAAATTTCAAATAATGCTTAAAAAAAGGAAAAATCCTGTAAAAATAGTTAATTTTTATTATATTATTTTTTTAAACTCCTTTTACATTATTTTCACGATAGTTTAGCATTCGAAATGTGTTCCATGCTTAAATTCAAGTGTCTTTCTTGGTGAAAGAACGCATAATGGAATAAAAAATAAAATAAAATGGCGGGAAAAAGGTTCAAATTTGAAGTCCGTCTAACTCCCTCTAATATTAAGTTATAATTTTCAAACTCGGACGTAAAGTTTCCCACTATGAGTCGAACGACCCTGCAAAGAAAAATTTTTATAGACTTATTAGGGGGGCTGCAAACGCCCCTTAAGTTTTTTGTTTAGCTTACCGGGAGAAGGTACTTGAATCTATGTAGTAGCCCGATCACCGTATAAACGTGGTTCAACGGTTAAGACTGCGTGTTAGCGACTTACGCATAAAGCGAATGGGTGCGGGTTCGAACCCCGGCTAAGGTTAAAGTTTAAAATTTTTAATTTTTTTCTTTTGCTTTATTGTACATTATATTATATATTTAATGTGTTTTTCGATATATTAAAGGATCCTATATGAAAAAAATTATTTTTTTTATTCGGGAAATTTCCAATAATGCTTAAAAACAGGAAAAATCCTCTAAAAATAGTTTATTTTTATTATATTTTTTTATAAACTCCTTTTGCATTATTTTCACGATAGTTTAGCATTCGAAATGTGTTCCATGCTTAAATTCAAGTGGCTTTCTTGGTGAAAGAACACATAATGGAATAAAAAATAAAATAAAATGGCGGGAAAAAGGTTCAAATTTGAAGTACGTCTAACTCCCTCTAATATTAAGTTATAATTTTCAAACTCGGACGGAAAGTTTGCCTCTATGAGTCGAACGACCCTGCAAATAAAAATTTTTATAGACCTATTAGGGGGGCTGCAAACGCCCCTTAAGTTTTTTTTGATTAGCTTTCCGGGAGAAGGTACTTGAATCTATGTAGTAGCCCGATCACCGTATAAACGTGGTTCAACGGCTAAGACCACGTGTTAGTGACATACGCCTTTAGCGAGGGGGTGCAGGATCGAACCCTGGCTGAGGTCAATTTTTAAAATTTTTTATATTTTTTTCTTTTCTTTTTTTTTACATTATACTATTTATTTAATGTGTTTTTCGATATATTAAAGGATCCTATATGTAAAAAATAATTTTTTTTTTCGGGAAATTTCAAATAATGCTTAAAAAAAGGAAAAATCCTGTAAAAATAGTTTATTTTTATTATATTATTTTTTTAAACTCCTTTTACATTATTTTCACGATAGTTTAGCATTCGAAATGTGTTCCATGCTTAAATTCAAGTGTCCTTCTTGGTGAAAGAACGCATAATGGAATAAAAAATAAAATAAAATGGCGGGAAAAAGGTTCAAATTTGAAGTCCGTCTAACTCCCTCTAATATTAAGTTATAATTTTCAAACTCGGACGTAACGTTTCCCACTATGAGTCGAACGACCCTGCAAAGAAAAATTTTTTATAGACTTATTAGGGGGGCTGCAAACGCCCCTTAAGTTTTTTGCTTAGCTTACCGGGAGAAGGTACTTGAATCTATGTAGTTGCCCGATCACCGTATAAACGTGGTTCAACGGCTAAGACCACGTGCTAGTGACATACGCCTTAATCGAGGGGGTGCAGGTTCGAACCCCGGCTGAGGTCAATTTTTAAAAATTTTTATATATTTTTTTTTTTTTTTTTTTTACATTATACTATTTATTTAATGTGTTTTTCGATATATTAAAGGATCCTATATGTAAAAAATAATTTTTTTCATTCGGGAAATTTCAAATAATGCTTAAACACAGGAAAAATCCTGTAAAAATAGTTTGTTTTTATTATATTATTTTTTTAAACTCCTTTCACATTATTTTCACGATAGTTTAGAATTCGAAATGTGTTCCATGCTTAAATTCAAGTGGCTTTCTTGGTGAAAGAACGCATAATGGAATAAAAAACAAAATAAAATGGCGGGAAAAAGATTCAAATTTGAAGTCCGTCTAACTCCTTCTAATATTAAGTTATAATTTTCAAACTCGGACGGAAAGTTTGCCTCTATGAGTCGAACGACCCTGCAAAGAAAAATTTTTATAGACTTATTAGGGGGGCTGCAAACGCCCCTTAAGTTTTTTGTTTAGCTTACCGGGAGAAGGTACTTGAATCTATGTAGTAGCCCGATCACCGTATAAACGTGGTTCAACGGTTAAGACTGCGTGTTAGCGACTTACGCATAAAGTGAATGGCTGCGGGTTCGAACCCCGGCGAAGGTTGAAGCTTAAAATTTTTAATTTTTTTCTTTTGCTTTATTGTACATTATATTATATATTTAATGTGTTTATCGATATATTAAAGGATCCCATATGTAAAAAAAAAAAAAAAATTTTATTCGGAAAATTTCAAATAATGCTTAAAAACAGGAAAAATCCAGGAAAATTAGCTTATTTTTATTATATTATTTTTTTATACTCCTTTTACAACATTTTCACGATAGTTTAGCATTCGAAATGTGTTCCATGCTTAAAATCAAGTGTCTTTCTTGGTGAATGAACGCATAATGGAATAAAAAATAAAATGAAATGGCGGGAAAAAGGTTCAAATTTCAAGCCCATCTAACTCCCTTTATTATTAAGTTATAAATTTCAAACTCGGACGGAAAGTTGTCCTCTATGAGCCGAACGACCCTACAAAGAAAAAGTTTTATAGACCTATTAGGGGGGCTGCAAACGCCCCTTAAGTTTTTTGTTTAGCTTACCGGGAGAAGGTACTTGAATCTATGTAGTAGCCCGATCACCGTGTAAACGTGGTTCAACGGTTAAGACTGCGTGTTAGCGACTTACGCATAAAGCGAATGGGTGCGGGTTCGAACCCCGGTTAAGGTTAAAGTTTAAAATTTTTAATTTTTTTCTTTTGCTTTATTGTACATTATGTTATATATTTAATGTGTTTTTCGATATATTAAAGGATCCTATATGAAAAAAATTATTTTTTTTATTCGGGAAATTTCCAATAATGCTTAAAAACAGGAAAAATCCTCTAAAAATAGTTTATTTTTATTATATTTTTTTATAAACTCCTTTTGCATTATTTTCACGATAGTTTAGCATTCGAAATGTGTTCCATGCTTAAATTCAAGTGGCTTTCTTGGTGAAAGAACGCATAATGGAATAAAAAATAAAATAAAATGGCGGGAAAAAGGTTCAAATTTGAAGTACGTCTAACTCCCTCTAATATTAAGTTATAATTTTCAAACTCGGACGGAAAGTTTGCCTCTATGAGTCGAACGACCCTGCAAATAAAAATTTTTATAGACCTATTAGGGGGGCTGCAAACGCCCCTTAAGTTTTTTGCTTAGCTTACCGGGAGAAGGTACTTGAATCTATGTAGTAGCCCGATCACCGTATAAACGTGGTTCAACGGCTAAGACCACGTGTTAGTGACATACGCCTTTAGCGAGGGGGTGCAGGTTCGAACCCTGGCTGAGGTCAATTTTTAAAATTTTTTATATTTTTTTCTTTTCTTTTTTTACATTATACTATTTATTTAATGTGTTTTTCGATATATTAAAGGATCCTATATGTAAAAAATAATTTTTTTTTCGGGAAATTTCAAATAATGCTTAAAAAAAGGAAAAATCCTGTAAAAATAGTTAATTTTTATTATATTATTTTTTTAAACTCCTTTTACATTATTTTCACGATAGTTTAGCATTCGAAATGTGTTCCATGCTTAAATTCAAGTGTCTTTCTTGGTGAAAGAACGCATAATGGAATAAAAAATAAAATAAAATGGCGGGAAAAAGGTTCAAATTTGAAGTCCGTCTAACTCCCTCTAATATTAAGTTATAATTTTCAAACTCGGACGTAAAGTTTCCCACTATGAGTCGAACGACCCTGCAAAGAAAAATTTTTATAGACTTATTAGGGGGGCTGCAAACGCCCCTTAAGTTTTTTGCTTAGCTTACCGGGAGAAGGTACTTGAATCTATGTAGTAGCCCGATCACCGTATAAACGTGGTTCAACGGTTAAGACTGCGTGTTAGCGACTTACGCATAAAGCGAATGGCTGCGGGTTCGAACCCCGGCTAAGGTTGAAGTTCAAAATTTTTAATTTTTTTCTTTTGCTTTATTGTACATTATATTATATATTTAATGTGTTTATCGATATATTAAAGGATCCCATATGTAAAAAAAAAAAAAAAAAATTTTATTCGGAAAATTTCAAATAATGCTTAAAAACAGGAAAAATCCAGGAAAATTAGCTTATTTTTATTATATTATTTTTTTATACTCCTTTTACAACATTTTCACGATAGTTTAGCATTCGAAATGTGTTCCATGCTTAAAATCAAGTGTCTTTCTTGGTGAATGAACGCATAATGGAATAAAAAATAAAATGAAATGGCGGGAAAAAGGTTCAAATTTCAAGCCCATCTAACTCCCTTTATTATTAAGTTATAAATTTCAAACTCGGACGGAAAGTTGTCCTCTATGAGCCGAACGACCCTACAAAGAAAAAGTTTTATAGACCTATTAGGGGGGCTGCAAACGCCCCTTAAGTTTTTTGTTTAGCTTACCGGGAGAAGGTACTTGAATCTATGTTGTAGCCCGATCACCGTATAAACGTGGTTCAACGGTTAAGACTGCGTGTTAGCGACTTACGCATAAAGCGAATGGGTGCGGGTTCGAACCCCGGCTAAGGTTAAAGTTTAATATTTTTAATTTTTTTCTTTTGCTTTATTGTACATTATATTATATATTTAATGTGTTTTTCGATATATTAAAGGATCCTATATGAAAAAAATTATTTTTTTTTTCGGGAAATTTCCAATAATGCTTAAAAACAGGAAAAATCCTCTAAAAATAGTTTATTTTTATTATATTTTTTTATAAACTCCTTTTGCATTATTTTCACGATAGTTTAGCATTCGAAATGTGTTCCATGCTTAAATTCAAGTGGCTTTCTTGGTGAAAGAACGCATAATGGAATAAAAAATAAAATAAAATGGCGGGAAAAAGGTTCAAATTTGAAGTACGTCTAACTCCCTCTAATATTAAGTTATAATTTTAAAACTCGGACGGAAAGTTTGCCTCTATGAGTCGAACGACCCTGCAAATAAAAATTTTTATAGACCTATTAGGGGGGCTGCAAACGCCCCTTAAGTGTTTTTTGATTAGCTTTCCGGGAGAAGGTACTTGAATCTATGTAGTAGCCCGATCACCGTATAAACGTGGTTCAACGGCTAAGACCACGTGTTAGTGACATACGCCTTTAGCGAGGGGGTGCAGGTTCGAACCCTGGCTGAGGTCAATTTTTAAAATTTTTTATATTTTTTTCTTTTCTTTTTTTTACATTATACTATTTATTTAATGTGTTTTTCGATATATTAAAGGATCCTATATGTAAAAAATAATTTTTTTTTTCGGGAAATTTCAAATAATGCTTAAAAAAAGGAAAAATCCTGTAAAAATAGTTTATTTTTATTATATTATTTTTTTAAACTCCTTTAACATTATTTTCACGATAGTTTAGCATTCGAAATGTGTTCCATGCTTAAATTCAAGTGTCCTTCTTGGTGAAAGAACGCATAATGGAATAAAAAATAAAATAAAATGGCGAGAAAAAGGTTCAAATTTAAAGTCCGTCTAACTCCCTCTAATATTAAGTTATAATTTTCAAACTCGGACGTAACGTTTCCCACTATGAGTCGAACGACCCTGCAAAGAAAAATTTTTATAGACTTATTAGGGGGGCTGCAAACGCCCCGTAAGTTTTTTGCTTAGCTTACAGGGAGAAGGTACTTGAATCTATGTAGTTGCCCGATCAACGTATAAACGTGGTTCAACGGCTAAGACCACGTGCTAGTGACATACGCCTTAAGCGAGGGGGTGCAGGTTCGAACCCCGGCTGAGGTCAATTTTTAAAAATTTTTTTTTTTTTATTTTTTTTTTTTTTTACATTATACTATTTATTTAATGTGTTTTTCGATATATTAAAGGATCCTATATGTAAAAAATAATTTTTTTCATTCGGGAAATTTCAAATAATGCTTAAAAACAGGAAAAATCCTGTAAAAATAGTTAATTTTTATTTTATTATTTTTTTAAACTCCTTTTACATTATTTTCACGATAGTTTAGCATTCGAAATGTGTTCCATGCTTAAATTCAAGTGTCTTTCTTGGTGAAAGAACGCATAATGGAATAAAAAATAAAATAAAATGGCGGGAAAAAGGTTCAAATTTGAAGTCCGTCTAACTCCCTCTAATATTAAGTTATAATTTTCAAACTCGGACGTAAAGTTTCCCACTATGAGTCGAACGACCCTGCAAAGAAAAATTTTTATAGACTTATTAGGGGGGCTGCAAACGCCCCTTAAGTTTTTTGCTTAGCTTACCGGGAGAAGGTACTTGAATCTATGTAGTAGCCCGATCACCGTATAAACGTGGTTCAACGGTTAAGACTGCGTGTTAGCGACTTACGCATAAAGCGAATGGCTGCGGGTTCGAACCCCGGCTAAGGTTGAAGTTCAAAATTTTTAATTTTTTTCTTTTGCTTTATTGTACATTATATTATATATTTAATGTGTTTATCGATATATTAAAGGATCCCATATGTAAAAAAAAAAAAAAAATTTTATTCGGAAAATTTCAAATAATGCTTAAAAACAGGAAAAATCCAGGAAAATTAGCTTATTTTTATTATATTATTTTTTTATACTCCTTTTACAACATTTTCACGATAGTTTAGCATTCGAAATGTGTTCCATGCTTAAAATCAAGTGTCTTTCTTGGTGAATGAACGCATAATGGAATAAAAAATAAAATGAAATGGCGGGAAAAAGGTTCAAATTTCAAGCCCATCTAACTCCCTTTATTATTAAGTTATAAATTTCAAACTCGGACGGAAAGTTGTCCTCTATGAGCCGAACGACCCTACAAAGAAAAAGTTTTATAGACCTATTAGGGGGGCTGCAAACGCCCCTTAAGTTTTTTGTTTAGCTTACCGGGAGAAGGTACTTGAATCTATGTAGTAGCCCGATCACCGTATAAACGTGGTTCAACGGTTAAGACTGCGTGTTAGCGACTTACGCATAAAGCGAATGGGTGCGGGTTCGAACCCCGGCTAAGGTTAAAGTTTAATATTTTTAATTTTTTTCTTTTGCTTTATTGTACATTATATTATATATTTAATGTGTTTTTCGATATATTAAAGGATCCTATATGAAAAAAAAATTTTTTTTTTTTCGGGAAATTTCCAATAATGCTTAAAAACAGGAAAAATCCTCTAAAAATAGTTTATTTTTATTATATTTTTTTATAAACTCCTTTTGCATTATTTTCACGATAGTTTAGCATTCGAAATGTGTTCCATGCTTAAATTCAAGTGGCTTTCTTGGTGAAAGAACGCATAATGGAATAAAAAATAAAATAAAATGGCGGGAAAAAGGTTCAAATTTGAAGTACGTCTAACTCCCTCTAATATTAAGTTATAATTTTAAAACTCGGACGGAAAGTTTGCCTCTATGAGTCGAACGACCCTGCAAATAAAAATTTTTATAGACTTATTAGGGGGGCTGCAAACGCCCCTTAAGTGTTTTTTGATTAGCTTTCCGGGAGAAGGTACTTGAATCTATGTAGTAGCCCGATCACCGTATAAACGTGGTTCAACGGCTAAGACCACGTGTTAGTGACATACGCCTTTAGCGAGGGGGTGCAGGTTCGAACCCTGGCTGAGGTCAATTTTTAAAATTTTTTATATTTTTTTCTTTTCTTTTTTTTACATTATACTATTTATTTAATGTGTTTTTCGATATATTAAAGGATCCTATATGTAAAAAATAATTTTTTTTTTCGGGAAATTTCAAATAATGCTTAAAAAAAGGAAAAATCCTGTAAAAATAGTTTATTTTTATTATATTATTTTTTTAAACTCCTTTTACATTATTTTCACGATAGTTTAGCATTCGAAATGTGTTCCATGCTTAAATTCAAGTGTCCTTCTTGGTGAAAGAACGCATAATGGAATAAAAAATAAAATAAAATGGCGGGAAAAAGGTTCAAATTTAAAGTCCGTCTAACTCCCTCTAATATTAAGTTATAATTTTCAAACTCGGACGTAACGTTTCCCACTATGAGTCGAACGACCCTGCAAAGAAAAATTTTTATAGACTTATTAGGGGGGCTGCAAACGCCCCGTAAGTTTTTTGCTTAGCTTACCGGGAGAAGGTACTTGAATCTATGTAGTTGCCCGATCACCGTATAAACGTGGTTCAACGGCTAAGACCACGTGCTAGTGACATACGCCTTAAGCGGGGGGGTGCAGGTTCGAACCCCGGCAGAGGTCAATTTTTAAAAAAATTTTTTTTTTTATTTTTTTTTTTTTTACATTATACTATTTATTTAATGTGTTTTTCGATATATTAAAGGATCCTATATGTAAAAAATAATTTTTTTCATTCGGGAAATTTCAAATAATGCTTAAAAACAGGAAAAATCCTGTAAAAATAGTTTATTTTTATTATATTATTTTTTTAAACTCCTTTCACATTATTTTCACGATAGTTTAGAATTCGAAATGTGTTCCATGCTTAAATTCAAGTGGCTTTCTTGGTGAAAGAACGCATAATGGAATAAAAAACAAAATAAAATGGCGGGAAAAAGGTTCAAATTTGAAGTCCGTCTAACTCCTTCTAATATTAAGTTATAATTTTCAAACTCGGACGGAAAGTTTGCCTCTATGAGTCGAACGACCCTGCAAAGAAAAATTTTTATAGACTTATTAGGGGGGCTGCAAACGCCCCTTAAGTTTTTTGTTTAGCTTACCGGGAGAAGGTACTTGAATCTATGGAGAAGCCCGATCACCGTATAAACGTGGTTCAACGGTTAAGACTGCGTGTTAGCGACTTACGCATAAAGCGAATGGCTGCGGGTTCGAACCCCGGCTGAGGTTGAAGCTTAAAATTTTTAATTTTTTTCTTTTGCTTTATTGTACATTATATTATATATTTAATGTGTTTATCGATATATTAAAGGATCCCATATGTAAAAAAAAAAAAAATTTTATTCGGGAAATTTCAAATAATGCTTAAAAACAGGAAAAATCCAGGAAAATTAGCTTATTTTAATTATATTATTTTTTTATACTCCTTTTACAACATTTTCACGATAGTTTAGCATTCGAAATGTGTTCCATGCTTAAAATCAAGTGTCTTTCTTGGTGAATGAACGCATAATGGAATAAAAAATAAAATGAAATGGCGGGAAAAAGGTTCAAATTTCAAGCCCATCTAACTCCCTTTATTATTAAGTTATAAATTTCAAACTCGGACGGAAAGTTGTCCTCTATGAGCCGAACGACCCTACAAAGAAAAAGTTTTATAGACCTATTAGGGGGGCTGCAAACGCCCCTTAAGTTTTTTGTTTAGCTTACCGGGAGAAGGTACTTGAATCTATGTAGTAGCCCGATCACCGTATAAACGTGGTTCAACGGTTAAGACTGCGTGTTAGCGACTTACGCATAAAGCGAATGGGTGCGGGTTCGAACCCCGGCTAAGGTTAAAGTTTAAAATTTTTAATTTTTTTCTTTTGCTTTATTGTACATTATATTATATATTTAATGTGTTTTTCGATATATTAAAGGATCCTATATGAAAAAAATTATTTTTTTTATTCGGGAAATTTCCAATAATGCTTAAAAACAGGAAAAATCCTCTAAAAACAGTTTATTTTTATTATATTTTTTTATAAACTCCTTTTGCATTATTTTCACGATAGTTTAGCATTCGAAATGTGTTCCATGCTTAAATTCAAGTGGCTTTCTTGGTGAAAGAACGAAAAATGGAATAAAAAATAAAATAAAATGGCGGGAAAAAGGTTCAAATTTGAAGTACGTCTAACTCCCTCTAATATTAAGTTATAATTTTAAAACTCGGACGGAAAGTTTGCCTCTATGAGTCGAACGACCCTGCAAATAAAAAATTTTATAGACCTATTAGGCGGGCTGCAAACGCCCCTTAAGTTTTCTTTGATTAGCTTTCCGGGAGAAGGTACTTGAATCTATGTAGTAGCCCGATCACCGTATAAACGTGGTTCAACGGCTAAGACCACATGTTAGTGACATACGCCTTTAGCGAGGGGGTGCAGGTTCGAACCCTGGCTGAGGTCAATTTTTAAAATTTTTTATATTTTTTTCTTTTCTTTTTTTACATTATACTATTTATTTAATGTGTTTTTCGATATATTAAAGTATCCTATATGTAAAAAATAATTTTTTTTTCGGGAAATTTCAAATAATGCTTAAAAACAGGAAAAATCCTGTAAAAATAGTTTACTTTTATTTTATTATTTTTTTAAACTCCTTTTACATTATTGTCACGATAGTTTAGCATTCGAAATGTGTTCCATGCTTAAATTCAAGTGTCTTTCTTGGTGAAAGAACGCATAATGGAATAAAAAATAAAATAAAATGGCGGGAAAAAGGTTCAAATTTGAAGTCCGTCTAACTCCCTCTAATATTAAGTTATAATTTTCAAACTCGGACGTAAAGTTTCCCACTATGAGTCGAACGACCCTGCAAAGAAAAATTTTTATAGACTTATTAGGGGGGCTGCAAACGCCCCTTAAGTTTTTTGCTTAGCTTACCGGGAGAAGGTACTTGAATCTATGTAGTAGCCCGATCACCGTATAAACGTGGTTCAACGGCTAAGACCACGTGCTAGTGACAAACGCTTTAAGCGAGGGGTGCAGGTTCGAACCCCGGCTGAGGTCAATTTTTAAAAATTTTTATATATTTTTTTTTTTTTTTTTTACATTATACTATTTATTTGATGTGTTTTTCGATATATTAAAGGATCCTATATGTAAAAAATAATTTTTTTTATTCGGGAAATTTCAAATAATGCTTAAAAACAGGAAAAATCCTGTAAAAATAGTTTATTTTTATTATATTATTTTTTTAAACTCCTTTCACATTATTTTCACGATAGTTTAGCATTCGAAATGTGTTCCATGCTTAAATTCAAATGGCTTTCTTGGTGAAAGAACGCATAATGGAATAAAAAATAAAATAAAATGGCGGGAAAAAGGTTCAAATTTGAAGTCCGTCTCACTCCCTCTAATATTAAGTTATAATTTTCAAACTCGGACGTAAAGTTTCCCACTATGAGTCGAACGACCCTGCAAAGAAAAATTTTTATAGACTTATTAGGGGGGCTGCAAACGCCCCTTAAGTTTTTTGCTTAGCTTACCGGGAGAAGGTACTTGAATCTATGTAGTAGCCCGATCACCGTATAAACGTGGTTCAACGGTTAAGACTGCGTGTTAGCGACTTACGCATAAGGCGAATGGCTGCGGGTTCGAACCCCGGCTAAGGTTGAAGCTTAAAATTTTTAATTTTTTTCTTTTGCTTTATTGTACATTATATTATATATTTAATGTGTTGATCGATATATTAAAGGATCCCATATGTAAAAAAAAAAAAAATTTTATTCGGGAAATTTCAAATAATGCTTAAAAACAGGAAAAATCCAGGAAAATTAGCTTATTTTAATTATATTATTTTTTTATACTCCTTTTACAACATTTTCACGATAGTTTAGCATTCGAAATGTGTTCCATGCTTAAAATCAAGTGTCTTTCTTGGTGAATGAACGCATAATGGAATAAAAAATAAAATGAAATGGCGGGAAAAAGGTTCAAATTTCAAGCCCATCTAACTCCCTTTATTATTAAGTTATAAATTTCAAACTCGGACGGAAAGTTGTCCTCTATGAGCCGAACGACCCTACAAAGAAAAAGTTTTATAGACCTATTAGGGGGGCTGCAAACGCCCCTTAAGTTTTTTGTTTAGCTTACCGGGAGAAGGTACTTGAATCTATGTAGTAGCCCGATCACCGTATAAACGTGGTTCAACGGTTAAGACTGCGTGTTAGCGACTTACGCATAAAGCGAATGGGTGCGGGTTCGAACCCCGGCTAAGGTTAAAGTTTAAAATTTTTAATTTTTTTCTTTTGCTTTATTGTACATTATATTATATATTTAATGTGTTTTTCGATATATTAAAGGATCCTATATGAAAAAAATTATTTTTTTTATTCGGGAAATTTCCAATAATGCTTAAAAACAGGAAAAATCCTCTAAAAACAGTTTATTTTTATTATATTTTTTTATAAACTCCTTTTGCATTATTTTCACGATAGTTTAGCATTCGAAATGTGTTCCATGCTTAAATTCAAGTGGCTTTCTTGGTGAAAGAACGAAAAATGGAATAAAAAATAAAATAAAATGGCGGGAAAAAGGTTCAAATTTGAAGTACGTCTAACTCCCTCTAATATTAAGTTATAATTTTAAAACTCGGACGGAAAGTTTGCCTCTATGAGTCGAACGACCCTGCAAATAAAAAATTTTATAGACCTATTAGGGGGGCTGCAAACGCCCCTTAAGTTTTCTTTGATTAGCTTTCCGGGAGAAGGTACTTGAATCTATGTAGTAGCCCGATCACCGTATAAACGTGGTTCAACGGCTAAGACCACATGTTAGTGACATACGCCTTTAGCGAGGGGGTGCAGGTTCGAACCCTGGCTGAGGTCAATTTTTAAAATTTTTTATATTTTTTTCTTTTCTTTTTTTACATTATACTATTTATTTAATGTGTTTTTCGATATATTAAAGTATCCTATATGTAAAAAATAATTTTTTTTTCGGGAAATTTCAAATAATGCTTAAAAACAGGAAAAATCCTGTAAAAATAGTTTACTTTTATTTTATTATTTTTTTAAACTCCTTTTACATTATTGTCACGATAGTTTAGCATTCGAAATGTGTTCCATGCTTAAATTCAAGTGGCTTTCTTGGTGAAAGAACGCATAATGGAATAAAAAATAAAATAAAATGGCGGGAAAAAGGTTCAAATTTGAAGTCCGTCTAACTCCATCTAATATTAAGTTATAATTTTCAAACTCGGACGGAAAGTTTGCCTCTATGAGTCGAACGACCCTACAAAGAAAAAGTTTTATAGACCTATTAGGGGGGCTGCAAACGCCCCTTAAGTTTTTTGTTTAGCTTACCGGGAGAAGGTACTTGAATCTATGTAGTAGCCCGATCACCGTATAAACGTGGTTCAACGGTTAAGACTGCGTGTTAGCGACTTACGCATAAAGCGAATGGGTGCGGGTTCGAACCCCGGCTAAGGTTAAAGTTTAAAATTTTTAATTTTTTTCTTTTGCTTTATTGTACATTATATTATATATTTAATGTGTTTTTCGATATATTAAAGGATCCTATATGAAAAAAATTATTTTTTTTATTCGGGAAATTTCCAATAATGCTTAAAAACAGGAAAAATCCTCTAAAAACAGTTTATTTTTATTATATTTTTTTATAAACTCCTTTTGCATTATTTTCACGATAGTTTAGCTTTCGAAATGTGTTCCATGCTTAAATTCAAGTGGCTTTCTTGGTGAAAGAACGAAAAATGGAATAAAAAATAAAATAAAATGGCGGGAAAAAGGTTCAAATTTGAAGTACGTCTAACTCCCTCTAATATTAAGTTATAATTTTAAAACTCGGACGGAAAGTTTGCCTCTATGAGTCGAACGACCCTGCAAATAAAAAATTTTATAGACCTATTAGGGGGGCTGCAAACGCCCCTTAAGTTTTCTTTGATTAGCTTTCCGGGAGAAGGTACTTGAATCTATGTAGTAGCCCGATCACCGTATAAACGTGGTTCAACGGCTAAGACCACATGTTAGTGACATACGCCTTTAGCGAGGGGGTGCAGGTTCGAACCCTGGCTGAGGTCAATTTTTAAAATTTTTTATATTTTTTTCTTTTCTTTTTTTACATTATACTATTTATTTAATGTGTTTTTCGATATATTAAAGTATCCTATATGTAAAAAATAATTTTTTTTTCGGGAAATTTCAAATAATGCTTAAAAACAGGAAAAATCCTGTAAAAATAGTTTACTTTTATTTTATTATTTTTTTAAACTCCTTTTACATTATTGTCACGATAGTTTAGCATTCGAAATGTGTTCCATGCTTAAATTCAAGTGTCTTTCTTGGTGAAAGAACGCATAATGGAATAAAAAATAAAATAAAATGGCGGGAAAAAGGTTCAAATTTGAAGTCCGTCTAACTCCCTCTAATATTAAGTTATAATTTTCAAACTCGGACGTAAAGTTTCCCACTATGAGTCGAACGACCCTGCAAAGAAAAATTTTTATAGACTTATTAGGGGGGCTGCAAACGCCCCTTAAGTTTTTTGCTTAGCTTACCGGGAGAAGGTACTTGAATCTATGTAGTAGCCCGATCACCGTATAAACGTGGTTCAACGGCTAAGACCACGTGCTAGTGACAAACGCTTTAAGCGAGGGGGTGCAGGTTCGAACCCCGGCTGAGGTCAATTTTTAAAAATTTTTATATATTTTTTTTTTTTTTTTTTACATTATACTATTTATTTGATGTGTTTTTCGATATATTAAAGGATCCTATATGTAAAAAATAATTTTTTTTATTCGGGAAATTTCAAATAATGCTTAAAAACAGGAAAAATCCTGTAAAAATAGTTTATTTTTATTATATTATTTTTTTAAACTCCTTTCACATTATTTTCACGATAGTTTAGCATTCGAAATGTGTTCCATGCTTAAATTCAAGTGGCTTTCTTGGTGAAAGAACGCATAATGGAATAAAAAATAAAATAAAATGGCGGGAAAAAGGTTCAAATTTGAAGTCCGTCTCACTCCCTCTAATATTAAGTTATAATTTTCAAACTCGGACGTAAAGTTTCCCACTATGAGTCGAACGACCCTGCAAAGAAAAATTTTTATAGACTTATTAGGGGGGCTGCAAACGCCCCTTAAGTTTTTTGCTTAGCTTACCGGGAGAAGGTACTTGAATCTATGTAGTAGCCCGATCACCGTATAAACGTGGTTCAACGGTTAAGACTGCGTGTTAGCGACTTACGCATAAGGCGAATGGCTGCGGGTTCGAACCCCGGCTAAGGTTGAAGCTTAAAATTTTTAATTTTTTTCTTTTGCTTTATTGTACATTATATTATATATTTAATGTGTTGATCGATATATTAAAGGATCCCATATGTAAAAAAAAAAAATTTTATTCGGGAAATTTCAAATAATGCTTAAAAACAGGAAAAATCCAGGAAAATTAGCTTATTTTAATTATATTATTTTTTTATACTCCTTTTACAACATTTTCACGATAGTTTAGCATTCGAAATGTGTTCCATGCTTAAAATCAAGTGTCTTTCTTGGTGAATGAACGCATAATGGAATAAAAAATAAAATGAAATGGCGGGAAAAAGGTTCAAATTTCAAGCCCATCTAACTCCCTTTATTATTAAGTTATAAATTTCAAACTCGGACGGAAAGTTGTCCTCTATGAGCCGAACGACCCTACAAAGAAAAAGTTTTATAGACCTATTAGGGGGGCTGCAAACGCCCCTTAAGTTTTTTGTTTAGCTTACCGGGAGAAGGTACTTGAATCTATGTAGTAGCCCGATCACCGTATAAACGTGGTTCAACGGTTAAGACTGCGTGTTAGCGACTTACGCATAAAGCGAATGGGTGCGGGTTCGAACCCCGGCTAAGGTTAAAGTTAAAAATTTTTAATTTTTTTCTTTTGCTTTATTGTACATTATATTATATATTTAATGTGTTTTTCGATATATTAAAGGATCCTATATGAAAAAAATTATTTTTTTTATTCGGGAAATTTCCAATAATGCTTAAAAACAGGAAAAATCCTCTAAAAACAGTTTATTTTTATTATATTTTTTTATAAACTCCTTTTGCATTATTTTCACGATAGTTTAGCATTCGAAATGTGTTCCATGCTTAAATTCAAGTGGCTTTCTTGGTGAAAGAACGAAAAATGGAATAAAAAATAAAATAAAATGGCGGGAAAAAGGTTCAAATTTGAAGTACGTCTAACTCCCTCTAATATTAAGTTATAATTTTAAAACTCGGACGGAAAGTTTGCCTCTATGAGTCGAACGACCCTGCAAATAAAAAATTTTATAGACCTATTAGGGGGGCTGCAAACGCCCCTTAAGTTTTCTTTGATTAGCTTTCCGGGAGAAGGTACTTGAATCTATGTAGTAGCCCGATCACCGTATAAACGTGGTTCAACGGCTAAGACCACATGTTAGTGACATACGCCTTTAGCGAGGGGGTGCAGGTTCGAACCCTGGCTGAGGTCAATTTTTAAAATTTTTTATATTTTTTTCTTTTCTTTTTTTACATTATACTATTTATTTAATGTGTTTTTCGATATATTAAAGTATCCTATATGTAAAAAATAATTTTTTTTTCGGGAAATTTCAAATAATGCTTAAAAACAGGAAAAATCCTGTAAAAATAGTTTACTTTTATTTTATTATTTTTTTAAACTCCTTTTACATTATTGTCACGATAGTTTAGCATTCGAAATGTGTTCCATGCTTAAATTCAAGTGTCTTTCTTGGTGAAAGAACGCATAATGGAATAAAAAATAAAATAAAATGGCGGGAAAAAGGTTCAAATTTGAAGTCCGTCTAACTCCCTCTAATATTAAGTTATAATTTTCAAACTCGGACGTAAAGTTTCCCACTATGAGTCGAACGACCCTGCAAAGAAAAATTTTTATAGACTTATTAGGGGGGCTGCAAACGCCCCTTAAGTTTTTTGCTTAGCTTACCGGGAGAAGGTACTTGAATCTATGTAGTAGCCCGATCACCGTATAAACGTGGTTCAACGGCTAAGACCACGTGCTAGTGACAAACGCTTTAAGCGAGGGGGTGCAGGTTCGAACCCCGGCTGAGGTCAATTTTTAAAAATTTTTATATATTTTTTTTTTTTTTTTTTTTACATTATACTATTTATTTGATGTGTTTTTCGATATATTAAAGGATCCTATATGTAAAAAATAATTTTTTTTATTCGGGAAATTTCAAATAATGCTTAAAAACAGGAAAAATCCTGTAAAAATAGTTTATTTTTATTATATTATTTTTTTAAACTCCTTTCACATTATTTTCACGATAGTTTAGCATTCGAAATGTGTTCCATGCTTAAATTCAAGTGGCTTTCTTGGTGAAAGAACGCATAATGGAATAAAAAATAAAATAAAATGGCGGGAAAAAGGTTCAAATTTGAAGTCCGTCTCACTCCCTCTAATATTAAGTTATAATTTTCAAACTCGGACGTAAAGTTTCCCACTATGAGTCGAACGACCCTGCAAAGAAAAATTTTTATAGACTTATTAGGGGGGCTGCAAACGCCCCTTAAGTTTTTTGCTTAGCTTACCGGGAGAAGGTACTTGAATCTATGTAGTAGCCCGATCACCGTATAAACGTGGTTCAACGGTTAAGACTGCGTGTTAGCGACTTACGCATAAGGCGAATGGCTGCGGGTTCGAACCCCGGCTAAGGTTGAAGCTTAAAATTTTTAATTTTTTTCTTTTGCTTTATTGTACATTATATTATATATTTAATGTGTTGATCGATATATTAAAGGATCCCATATGTAAAAAAAAAAAAATTTTATTCGGGAAATTTCAAATAATGCTTAAAAACAGGAAAAATCCAGGAAAATTAGCTTATTTGTATTATATTATTTTTTTATACTCCTTTTACAACATTTTCACGATAGTTTAGCATTCGAAATGTGTTCCATGCTTAAAATCAAGTGTCTTTCTTGGTGAATGAACGCATAATGGAATAAAAAATAAAATGAAATGGCGGGAAAAAGGTTCAAATTTCAAGCCCATCTAACTCCCTTTATTATTAAGTTATAAATTTCAAACTCGGACGGAAAGTTGTCCTCTATGAGCCGAACGACCCTACAAAGAAAAAGTTTTATAGACCTATTAGGGGGGCTGCAAACGCCCCTTAAGTTTTTTGTTTAGCTTACCGGGAGAAGGTACTTGAATCTATGTAGTAGCCCGATCACCGTATAAACGTGGTTCAACGGTTAAGACTGCGTGTTAGCGACTTACGCACACAGCGAATGGGTGCGGGTTCGAACCCCGGCTAAGGTTAAAGTTTAAAATTTTTAATTTTTTTCTTTTGCTTTATTGTACATTATATTATATATTTAATGTGTTTTTCGATATATTAAAGGATCCTATATGAAAAAAATTATTTTTTTTATTCGGGAAATTTCCAATAATGATTAAAAACAGGAAAAATCCTCTAAAAATAGTTTATTTTTATTATATTTTTTTATAAACTCCTTTTGCATTATTTTCACGATAGTTTAGCATTCGAAATGTGTTCCATGCTTAAATTCAAGTGGCTTTCTTGGTGAAAGAACGCATAATGGAATAAAAAATAAAATAAAATGGCGGGAAAAAGGTTCAAATTTGAAGTACGTCTATATCCCTCTAATATTAAGTTATAATTTTCAAACTCGGACGGAAAGTTTGCCTCTATGAGTCGAACGACCCTGCAAATAAAAATTTTTATAGACCTATTAGGGGGGCTGCAAACGCCCCTTAAGTTTTTTTTGATTAGCTTTCCGGGAGAAGGTACTTGAATCTATGTAGTAGCCCGATCACCGTATAAACGTGGTTCAACGGCTAAGACCACGTGCTAGTGACATACGCCTTTAGCGAGGGGGTGCAGGTTCGAACCCTGGCTGAGGTCAATTTTTAAAATTTTTTATATTTTTTTCTTTTCTTTTTTTTACATTATACTATTTATTTAATGTGTTTTTCGATATATTAAAGGATCCTATATGTAAAAAATAATTTTTTTTTCGGGAAATTTCTAATAATGCTTAAAAAAAGGAAAAATCCTGTAAAAATAGTTTATTTTTATTATATTAATTTTTTAAACTCCTTTTACATTATTTTCACGATAGTTTAGCATTCGAAATGTGTTCCATGCTTAAATTCAAGTGTCTTTCTTGGTGAAAGAACGCATAATGGAATTAAAAAAAAAAAAAAATGGCGGGAAAAAGGTTCAAATTTGAAGTCCGTCTAACTCCCTCTCATATTAAGTTATAATTTTCAAACTCAGACGTAAAGTTTCCCACTATGAGTCGAACGACCCTGCAAAGAAAAATTTTTATAGACTTATTAGGGGGGCTGCAAACGCCCCTTAAGTTTTTTGCTTAGCTTACCGGGAGAAGGTACTTGAATCTATGAAGTTGCCCGATCACCGTATAAACGTGGTTCAACGGCTAAGACCACGTGCTAGTGACATACGCCTTAAGCGAGGGGGTGCAGGTTCGAACCCCGGCTGAGGTCAATTTTTAAAAATTTTTATATTTTTTTTTTTTTTTTTTTTTACATTATACTATTTATTTAATGTGTTTTTCGATATATTAAAGGATCCTATATGTAAAAAATAATTTTTTTTATTCGGGAAATTTCAAATAATGCTTAAAAACAGGAAAAATCCTATAAAAATAGTTTATTTTTATTATATTATTTTTTTAAACTCCTTTCACATTATTTTCACGATAGTTTAGCATTCGAAATGTGTTCCATGCTTAAATTCAAGTGGCTTTCTTGGTGAAAGAACGCATAATGGAATAAAAAATAAAATAAAATGGCGGGAAAAAGGTTCAAATTTGAAGTCCGTCTAACTCCATCTAATATTAAGTTATAATTTTCAAACTCGGACGGAAAGTTTGCCTCTATGAGTCGAACGACCCTGCAAAGAAAAATTTTTATAGACTTATTAGGGGGCTGCAAACGCCCCTTAAGTTTTTTGCTTAGTTTACGGGGAGAAGGTACTTGAATCTATGTAGTAGCCCGATCACCGTATATACGTGGTTCAACGGCTAAGACCACGTGCTAGTGACATACGCCTTAAGCGAATGGCTGCGGGTTCGAACCCCGGCTAAAGTTGAAGCTAAAAATTTTTAATTTTTTTCTTTTGCTTTATTGTACATTATATTATATATTTAATGTGTTTATCGATATATTAAAGGATCCCATATGTAAAAAAAAAAAATTTTTATTCGGGAAATTTCCAATAATGCTTAAAAACAGGAAAAATCCTGTAAAAATAGTTTATTTTTATTATATTTTTTTATAAACTCCTTTTGCATTATTTTCACGATAGTTTAGCATTCGAAATGTGTTCCATGCTTAAATTCAAGTGGCTTTCTTGGTGAAAGAACGCATAATGGAATAAAAAATAAAATAAAATGGCGGGAAAATTTTTCAAATTTGAAGTCCGTCTAACTCCCTCTAATATTAAGTTATAATTTTCAAACTCGGACGGAAAGTTTCCCTCTATGATTCGAACGACCCTGCAAAGAAAAATTTTTATAGACCTATTAGGGGTTGCTGCAAACGCCCCTTAAGTTTTTTTGCTTAGCTTACCGGGAGAAGGTACTTGAATCTATGTAGTAGCCCGATCACCGTATAAACGTGGTTCAACGGCTAAGACCACGTGCTAGTGACATACGCCTTAAGCGAGGGGGTGCAGGTTCGAACCCTGGCTGAGGTTAATTTTTAAATTTTTTTAATTTTTTGCTTTTCTTTTTTTTACATTATACTATTTATTTAATGTGTTTTTCGATATATTAAAGGATCCTATATGTAAAAAATAATTTTTTTTATTCGGGAAATTTCAAATAATGCTTAAAAACAGGAAAAATCCTATAAAAATAGTTTATTTTTATTATATTATTTTTTTAAACTCCTTTCACATTATTTTCACGATAGTTTAGCATTCGAAATGTGTTCCATGCTTAAATTCAAGTGGCTTTCTTGGTGAAAGAACGCATAATGGAATAAAAAATAAAATAAAATGGCGGGAAAAAGGTTCAAATTTGAAGTCCGTCTAACTCCATCTAATATTAAGTTATAATTTTCAAACTCGGACGGAAAGTTTGCCTCTATGAGTCGAACGACCCTGCAAAGAAAAATTTTTATAGTTTTATTAGGGGGCTGCAAACGCCCCTTAAGTTTTTTGCTTAGTTTACGGGGAGAAGGTACTTGAATCTATGTAGTAGCCCGATCACCGTATATACGTGGTTCAACGGCTAAGACCACGTGCTAGTGACATACGCCTTAAGCGAATGGCTGCGGGTTCGAACCCCGGCTAAAGTTGAAGCTAAAAATTTTTAATTTTTTTCTTTTGCTTTATTGTACATTATATTATATATTTAATGTGTTTATCGATATATTAAAGGATCCCATATGTAAAAAAAAAAAATTTTTATTCGGGAAATTTCCAATAATGCTTAAAAACAGGAAAAATCCTGTAAAAATAGTTTATTTTTATTATATTTTTTTATAAACTCCTTTTGCATTATTTTCACGATAGTTTAGCATTCGAAATGTGTTCCATGCTTAAATTCAAGTGGCTTTCTTGGTGAAAGAACGCATAATGGAATAAAAAATAAAATAAAATGGCGGGAAAATTTTTCAAATTTGAAGTCCGTCTAACTCCCTCTAATATTAAGTTATAATTTTCAAACTCGGACGGAAAGTTTCCCTCTATGATTCGAACGACCCTGCAAAGAAAAATTTTTATAGACCTATTAGGGGTTGCTGCAAACGCCCCTTAAGTTTTTTTGCTTAGCTTACCGGGAGAAGGTACTTGAATCTATGTAGTAGCCCGATCACCGTATAAACGTGGTTCAACGGCTAAGACCACGTGCTAGTGACATACGCCTTAAGCGAGGGGGTGCAGGTTCGAACCCTGGCTGAGGTTAATTTTTAAATTTTTTTAATTTTTTGCTTTTCTTTTTTTTACATTATACTATTTATTTAATGTGTTTTTCGATATATTAAAGGATCCTATATGTAAAAAATAATTTTTTTTATTCGGGAAATTTCAAATAATGCTTAAAAAAAGGAAAAATCCTGTAAAAATAGTTTATTTTTATTATATTATTTTTTTAAACTCCTTTTACATTATTTTCACGATAGTTTGGCATTCGAAATGTGTTCCATGCTTAAATTCAAGAGTCTTTCTTGGTGAAAGAACGCATAATGGAATAAAAAATAAAATAAAATGGCGGGAAAAAGGTTCAAATTTGAAGTCCGTCTAACTCCCTTTAATATTAAGTTATAATTTTCAAACTCGGACGGAAAGTTTGCCTCTATGAGTCGAACGACCCTGCAAAGAAAATTTTTTATAGACTTATTAGGGGGGCTGCAAACGCCCCTTAAGTTTCTTGTTTAGCTTACCGGGAGAAGGTACTTGAATCTATGTAGTAGCCCGATCACCGTATAAACGTGGTTCAACGGTTAAGACTGCGTGTTAGCGACTTACGCATAAAGCGAATGGCTGCGGTTTCGAACCCCGGCTAAGGTTGAAGCTTAAAATTTTTAATTTTTTTCTTTTGCTTTATTGTACATTATATTATATATTTAATGTGTTTATCGATATATTAAAGGATCCCATATGTAAAAAAAAAAATTTTTATTCGGGAAATTTCAAATAATGCTTAAAAACAGGAAAAATCCAGGAAAATTAGCTTATTTTTATTATATTATTTTTTTATACTCCTTTTACAACATTTTCACGATAGTTTAGCATTCGAAATGTGTTCCATGCTTAAAATCAAGTGTCTTTCTTGGTGAATGAACGCATAATGGAATAAAAAATAAAATGAAATGGCGGGAAAAAGGTTCAAATTTCAAGCCCATCTAACTCCCTTTATTATTAAGTTATAAATTTCAAACTCGGACGGAAAGTTGTCCTCTATGAGCCGAACGACCCTACAAAGAAAAAGTTTTATAGACCTATTAGGGGGGCTGCAAACGCCCCTTAAGTTTTTTGTTTAGCTTACCGGAAGAAGGTAATTGAATCTATGTAGTAGCCCGATCACCGTATAAACGTGGTTCAACGGTTAAGACTGCGTGTTAGCGACTTACGCATAAAGCGAATGGCTGCGGGTTCGAACCCCGGCTAAGGTTAAAGTTTAAAATTTTTAATTTTTTTCTTTTGCTTTATTGTACATTATATTATATATTTAATGTGTTTTTCGATATATAAAAGGATCCTATATGAAAAAAATTATTTTTTTTATTCGGGAAATTTCCAATAATGCTTAAAAACAGGAAAAATCCTGTAAAAATAGTTTATTTTTATTATATTTTTTTATAAACTCCTTTTGCATTATTTTCACGATAGTTTAGCATTCGAAATGTGTTCCATGCTTAAATTCAAGTGGCTTTCTTGGTGAAAGAACGCATAATGGAATAAAAAATAAAATAAAATGGCGGGAAAATTTTTCAAATTTGAAGTCCGTCTAACTCCCTCTAATATTAAGTTATAATTTTCAAACTCGGACGGAAAGTTTCCCTCTATGATTCGAACGACCCTGCAAAGAAAAATTTTTATAGACCTATTAGGGGTTGCTGCAAACGCCCCTTAAGTTTTTTTGCTTAGCTTACCGGGAGAAGGTACTTGAATCTATGTAGTAGCCCGATCACCGTATAAACGTGGTTCAACGGCTAAGACCACGTGCTAGTGACATACGCCTTAAGCGAGGGGGTGCAGGTTCGAACCCTGGCTGAGGTTAATTTTTAAATTTTTTTAATTTTTTGCTTTTCTTTTTTTTACATTATACTATTTATTTAATGTGTTTTTCGATATATTAAAGGATCCTATATGTAAAAAATAATTTTTTTTATTCGGGAAATTTCAAATAATGCTTAAAAAAAGGAAAAATCCTGTAAAAATAGTTTATTTTTATTATATTATTTTTTTAAACTCCTTTTACATTATTTTCACGATAGTTTGGCATTCGAAATGTGTTCCATGCTTAAATTCAAGAGTCTTTCTTGGTGAAAGAACGCATAATGGAATAAAAAATAAAATAAAATGGCGGGAAAAAGGTTCAAATTTGAAGTCCGTCTAACTCCCTTTAATATTAAGTTACAATTTTCAAACTCGGACGGAAAGTTTGCCTCTATGAGTCGAACGACCCTGCAAAGAAAATTTTTTATAGACTTATTAGGGGGGCTGCAAACGCCCCTTAAGTTTTTTGTTTAGCTTACCGGGAGAAGGTACTTGAATCTATGTAGTAGCCCGATCACCGTATAAACGTGGTTCAACGGTTAAGACTGCGTGTTAGCGACTTACGCATAAAGCGAATGGCTGCGGTTTCGAACCCCGGCTAAGGTTGAAGCTTAAAATTTTTAATTTTTTTCTTTTGCTTTATTGTACATTATATTATATATTTAATGTGTTTATCGATATATTAAAGGATCCCATATGTAAAAAAAAAAATTTTTATTCGGGAAATTTCAAATAATGCTTAAAAACAGGAAAAATCCAGGAAAATTAGCTTATTTTTATTATATTATTTTTTTATACTCCTTTTACAACATTTTCACGATAGTTTAGCATTCGAAATGTGTTCCATGCGTAAAATCAAGTGTCTTTCTTGGTGAATGAACGCATAATGGAATAAAAAATAAAATGAAATGGCGGGAAAAAGGTACAAATTTCAAGCCCATCTAACTCCCTTTATTATTAAGTTATAAATTTCAAACTCGGACGGAAAGTTGTCCTCTATGAGCCGAACGACCCTACAAAGAAAAAGTTTTATAGACCTATTAGGGGGGCTGCAAACGCCCCTTAAGTTTTTTGTTTAGCTTACCGGAAGAAGGTAATTGAATCTATGTAGTAGCCCGATCACCGTATAAACGTGGTTCAACGGTTAAGACTGCGTGTTAGCAACTTACGCATAAAGCGAATGGCTGCGGGTTCGAACCCCGGCTAAGGTTAAAGTTTAAAATTTTTAATTTTTTTCTTTTGCTTTATTGTACATTATATTATATATTTAATGTGTTTTTCGATATATAAAAGGATCCTATATGAAAAAAATTATTTTTTTTATTCGGGAAATTTCCAATAATGCTTAAAAACAGGAAAAATCCTGTAAAAATAGTTTATTTTTATTATATTTTTTTATAAACTCCTTTTGCATTATTTTCACGATAGTTTAGCATTCGAAATGTGTTCCATGCTTAAATTCAAGTGGCTTTCTTGGTGAAAGAACGCATAATGGAATAAAAAATAAAATAAAATGGCGGGAAAAAGGTTCAAATTTGAAGTCCGTCTAACTCCCTCTAATATTAAGTTATAATTTTCAAACTCGGACGGAAAGTTTGCCTCTATGAGTCGAACGACCCTGCAAAGAAAAATTTTTATAGACCTATTAGGGGGGCTGCAAACGCCCCTTAAGTTTTTTTGCTTAGCTTTCCGGGAGAAGGTACTTGAATCTATGTAGTAGCACGATGACCGTATAAACGTGGTTCAACGGCTAAGACCACGTGCTAGTGACATATGCCTTAAGCGAGGGGGTGCAGGTTCGAACCCCGGATAAGGTCAATTTTTAAAAAATTTTAATTTTTTTTTTTTTTTTTTTTTACATTATACTATTTATTTAATGTGTTTTTCGATATATTAAAGGATCCTATATGTAAAAAATAATTTTTTTTATTCGGGAAATTTCAAATAATGCTTAAAAACAGGAAAAATCCTGTAAAAATAGTTTATTTTTATTATATTATTTTTTTAAACTCCTTTTACATTATTTTCACGATAGTTTAGCATTCGAAATGTATTCCATGCTTAAATTCAAGTGTCTTTCTTGGTGAGAGAACGCATAATGGAATAAAAAATAATATAAAATGGCGGGAAAAAGGTTCAAATTTGAAGTCCGTCTAACTCCCTCTAATATTAAGTTATAATTTTCAAACTCGGACGGAAAGTTTGCCTCTATGAGTCGAACGAACCTGCAAAGAAAAATTTTTATAGACCTATTAGGGGGTCTGCAAACGCCCCTTAAGTTTTTTGCTTAGCTTACCGGGAGAAGGTTCTTGAATCTATGTAGTAGCCCGATCACCGTATAAGCGTGGTTCAACGGCTAAGACCACGTGCTAGTGACATACGCCTTAAGCGAGGGGGTGCAGGTTCGAACCCCGGCTGAGGTCAATTTTTAAAATTTTATACATTTTTTTCTTTTCTTTTTTTTACTTTATACTATTTATTTAATGTGTTTTTCGATATATTAAAGGATCCTATATGTAAAAAATAATTTTTTTTATTCGGGAAATTTCAAATAATGCTTAAAAACAGGAAAAATCCTGTAAAAATAGATTATTTTTATTATATTATTTTTTTAAACTCCTTTTACATTATTTTCACGATAGTTTAGCATTCGAAATGTGTTCCATGCTTAAATTCAAGTGTCTTTCTTGGTGAAAGAACGCATAATGGAATAAAAAACAAAATAAAATGGCAGGAAAAAGGTTCAAATTTGAAGTCCGTCTAACTCCCTCTAATATTAAGTTATAATTTTCAAACTCGGACGGAAAGTTTGCCTCTATGAGTCGAACGACCCTGCAAAGAAAAATTTTTATAGACTTATTAGGGGGGCTGCAAACGCCCCTTAAGTTTTTTGCTTAGTTTACCGGGAGAAGGTACTTGAATCTATGTAGTAGCCCGATCACCGTATATACGTGGTTCAACGGCTAAGACCACGTGCTAGTGACATACGCCTTAAGCGAATGGCTGCGGGTTCGAACCCCGGCTAAGGTTGAAGCTAAAAATTTTTAATTTTTTTCTTTTGCTTTATTGTACATTATATATTTAATGTGTTTATCGATATATTAAAGGTTCCTATATGTAAAAAATATTTTTTTTTATTCGGGAAATTTCAAATAATGCTTAAAAACAGGAAAAATCCTGTAAAAATAGTTTATTTTTATTATATTATTTTTTTAAACTCCTTTTACATTATTTTCACGATAGTTTAGCATTCGAAATGTTTTCCATGCTTAAATTCAAGTGTCTTTCTTGGTGAAAGAACGCATAATGGAATAAAAAATAAAATAAAGTGGCGGGAAAAAGGTTCAAATTTGAAGTCCGTCTAACTCCCTCTAATATTAAGTTATAATTTTCAAACTCGGACGGAAAGTTTGCCTCTATGAGTCGAACGACCCTGCAAAGAAAAATTTTTATAGACTTATTAGGGGGGCTGCAAACGCCCCTTAAGTTTTTTGCTTAGTTTACCGGGAAAAGGTACTTGAATCTATGTAGTAGCCCGATCACCGTATATACGTGGTTCAACGGCTAAGACCACGTGCTAGTGACATACGCCTTAAGTGAGGGGGTGCAGGTTCGAACCCCGGCTGATTTCAATTTTTAAAATTTTTTATATTTTTTTCTTTTCTTTTTTTTACTTTATACTATTTATTTAATGTGTTTTTCGATATATTAAAGGATCCTATATGTAAAAAATATTTTTTTTTATTCGGGAAATTTCAAATAATGCTGAAAAACAGGAAAAATCCTGTAAAAATAGTTTATTTTTATTATATTATTTTTTTAAACTCCTTTTACATTATTTTCACGATAGTTTAGCATTCGAAATGTGTTCCATGCTTAAATTCAAGTGTCTTTCTTGGTGAAAGAACGCATAATGGAATAAAAAATAAAATTAAATGGCGAGAAAAAGGTTCAAATTTGAAGTCCGTCTAACTCCCTCTAATATTAAGTTATAATTTTCAAACTCGGACGGAAAGTTTCCCTCTATGATTCGACGACCCTGCAAAGAAAAATTTTTATAGACCTATTAGGGGTTGCTGCAAACGCCCCTTAAGTTTTTTGCTTAGTTTACCGGGAGAAGGTACTTGAATCTATGTAGTAGCCCGCTCACCGTATAAACGTGGTTCAACGGCTAAGACCACGTGCTAGTGACATACGCCTTAAGCGAGGGGGTGCAGGTTCGATCCCCGGCTGAGGTCAATTTTTAAATTTTTTTATATTTTTTTCTTTTCTTTTTTTTACATTATACTATTTATTTAATGTGTTTTTCGATATATTAAAGGATCCTATATGTAAAAAATAATTTTTTTTATTCGAGAAATTTCAAATAATGCTTAAAAAAGGAAAAATCCTGTAAAAATAGTTTATTTTTATTATATTATTTTTTTAAACTCCTTTTACATTATTTTCACGATAGTTTAGCATTCGAAATGTGTTCCATGCTTAAATTCAAGTGTCTTTCTTGGTGAAAGAACGCATAATGGAATAAAAAATAAAATAAAATGGCGGGAAAAAGGTTCAAATTTGAAGTCCGTCTAACTCCCTCTAATATTAAGTTATAATTTTCAAACTCGGACGGAAAGTTTGCCTCTATGAGTCGAACGACCCTGCAAAGAAAAATTTTTATAGACTTAGTAGGGGGGCTGCAAACGCCCCTTAAGTTTTTTGCTTAGCTTACCGGGAGAAGGTACTTGAATCTATGTAGTAGCCCGATGACCGTATAAACGTGGTTCAACGGCTAAGACCACGTGCTAGTGACATATGCCTTAAGCGAGGGGGTGCAGGTTCGAACCCCGGCTGAGGTCAATTTTTAAATTTTTTTTTCTTTTCTTTTTTTTACATTATACTATTTATTTAAGGTGTTTTTCGATATATTAAAGGATCCTATATGTAAAAAATAATTTTTTTTATTCGGGTTATTTCAAATAATGCTTAAAAACAGGAAAAATCCTGTAAAAATAGTTTATTTTTATTATATTATTTTTTTAAACTCCTTTTATATTATTTTCACGATAGTTTAGCAATCGAAATGTGTTCCATGCTTAAATTCAAGCGTCTTTCTTGGTGAAAGAACTCATAATGGAATAAAAAATAAAATAAAATGCCGGGAAAAAGGTTCAAATTTGAAGTCCGACTAACTCCCTCTAATATTAAGATATAATTTTCAAACTCGGACGGAAAGTTTGCCTCTATGAGTCGAACGACCCTGCAAAAGAAAAATTTTTATAGACCTATTAGGGGGGCTGCAAACGCCCCTTAAGTTTTTTTGCTTAGCTTACCGGGAGAAGGTACTTGAATCTATGTAGTAGCCCGATCACCGTATAAACGTGGTTCAACGGCTAAGATCACGTGCTAGTGACATACGCCTTAAGCGAGGGGATGCAGGTTCGAACCCTGGCTGAGGTTAATTTTTAAATTTTTTTAATTTTTTGCTTTTCTTTTTTTTACATTATACTATTTGCTTAATGTGTTTTTCGATATATTAAAGGATCCTATATGTAAAAAATAATTTTTTTTATTCGGGAAATTTCAAATAATGCTTAAAAAAAGGAAAAATCCTGTAAAAATAGTTTATTTTTATTATATTATTTTTTTAAACTCCTTTTACATTATTTTCACGATAGTTTGGCATTCGAAATGTGTTCCATGCTTAAATTCAAGAGTCTTTCTTGGTGAAAGAACGCATAATGGAATAAAAAATAAAATAAAATGGCGGGAAAAAGGTTCAAATTTGAAGTCCGTCTAACTCCCTCTAATATTAAGTTATAATTTTCAAACTCGGACGGAAAGTTTGCCTCTATGAGTCGAACGACCCTGCAAAGAAAATTTTTTATAGACTTATTAGGGGGGCTGCAAACGCCCCTTAAGTTTTTTGTTTAGCTTACCGGGAGAAGGTACTTGAATCTATGTAGTAGCCCGATCACCGTATAAACGTGGTTCAACGGTTAAGACTGCGTGTTAGCGACTTACGCATAAAGCGAATGGCTGCGGTTTCGAACCCCGGCTAAGGTTGAAGCTTAAAATTTTTAATTTTTTTCTTTTGCTTTATTGTACATTATATTATATATTTAATGTGTTTATCGATATATTAAAGGATCCCATATGTAAAAAAAAAAAAATTTTTATTCGGGAAATTTCAAATAATGCTTAAAAACAGGAAAAATCCAGGAAAATTAGCTTATTTTTATTATATTATTTTTTTATACTCCTTTTACAACATTTTCACGATAGTTTAGCATTCGAAATGTGTTCCATGCTTAAAATCAAGTGTCTTTCTTGGTGAATGAACGCATAATGGAATAAAAAATAAAATGAAATGGCGGGAAAAAGGTTCAAATTTCAAGCCCATCTAACTCCCTTTATTATTAAGTTATAAATTTCAAACTCGGACGGAAAGTTGTCCTCTATGAGCCGAACGACCCTACAAAGAAAAAGTTTTATAGACCTATTAGGGGGGCTGCAAACGCCCCTTAAGTTTTTTGTTTAGCTTACCGGAAGAAGGTACTTGAATCTATGTAGTAGCCCGATCACCGTATAAACGTGGTTCAACGGTTAAGACTGCGTGTTAGCGACTTACGCATAAAGCGAATGGCTGCGGGTTCGAACCCCGGCTAAGGTTAAAGTTTAAAATTTTTAATTTTTTTCTTTTGCTTTATTGTACATTATATTATATATTTAATGTGTTTTTCGATATATAAAAGGATCCTATATGAAAAAAATTATTTTTTTTATTCGGGAAATTTCCAATAATGCTTAAAAACAGGAAAAATCCTGTAAAAATAGTTTATTTTTATTATATTTTTTTATAAACTCCTTTTGCATTATTTTCACGATAGTTTAGCATTCGAAATGTGTTCCATGCTTAAATTCAAGTGGCTTTCTTGGTGAAAGAACGCATAATGGAATAAAAAATAAAATAAAATGGCGGGAAAAAGGTTCAAATTGAAGTACGTCTAACTCCCTCTAATATTAAGTTATAATTTTCAAACTCGGACGGAAAGTTTGCCTTTATGAGTCGAACGAACCTGCAAAGAAAAATTTTTATAGACCTATTAGGGGGTCTGCAAACGCCCCTTAAGTTTTTTGCTTAGCTTACCGGGAGAAGGTTCTTGAATCTATGTAGTAGCCCGATCACCGTATAAGCGTGGTTCAACGGCTAAGACCACGTGCTAGTGACATACGCCTTAAGCGAGGGGGTGCAGGTTCGAACCCCGGCTGAGGTCAATTTTTAAAATTTTTTACATTTTTTTCTTTTCTTTTTTTTACTTTATACTATTTATTTAATGTGTTTTTCGATATATTAAAATATCCTATATGTAAAAAATAATTTTTTTTATTCGGGAAATTTCAAATAATGCTTAAAAACAGGAAAAATCCTGTAAAAATAGATTATTTTTATTATATTATTTTTCTAAACTCCTTTTACATTATTTTCACGATAGTTTAGCATTCGAAATGTGTTCCATGCTTAAATTCAAGTGTCTTTCTTGGTGAAAGAACGCATAATGGAATAAAAAACAAAATAAAATGGCGGGAAAAAGGTTCAAATTTGAAGTCCGTCTAACTCCCTCTAATATTAAGTTATAATTTTCAAACTCGGACGGAAAGTTTGCCTCTATGAGTCGAACGACCCTGCAAAGAAAAATTTTTATAGACTTATTAGGGGGGCTGCAAACGCCCCTTAAGTTTTTTGCTTAGTTTACCGGGAGAAGGTACTTGAATCTATGTAGTAGCCCGATCACCGTATATACGTGGTTCAACGGCTAAGACCACGTGCTAGTGACATATGCCTTAAGCGAGGGGGTGCAGGTTCGAACCCCGGATGAGGTCAATTTTTAAAAAATTTTAATTTTTTTTTTTTTTTTTTTTACATTATATTATTTATTTAATGTGTTTTTCGATATATTAAAGCATCCTATATGTAAAAAATAATTTTTTTTATTCGGGAAATTTCAAATAATGCTTAAAAACAGGAAAAATCCTGTAAAAATAGTTTATTTTTATTATATTATTTTTTTAAACTCCTTTTACATTATTTTCACGATAGTTTAGCATTCGAAATGTATTCCATGCTTAAATTCAAGTGTCTTTCTTGGTGAAAGAACGCATAATGGAATAAAAAATAATATAAAATGGCGGGAAAAAGGTTCAAATTTGAAGTCCGTCTAACTCCCTCTAATATTAAGTTATAATTTTCAAACTCGGACGGAAAGTTTGCCTCTATGAGTCGAACGAACCTGCAAAGAAAAATTTTTATAGACCTATTAGGGGGTCTGCAAACGCCCCTTAAGTTTTTTGCTTAGCTTACCGGGAGAAGGTTCTTGAATCTATGTAGTAGCCCGATCACCGTATAAGCGTGGTTCAACGGCTAAGACCACGTGCTAGTGACATACGCCTTAAGCGAGGGGGTGCAGGTTCGAACCCCGGCTGAGGTCAATTTTTAAAATTTTTTACATTTTTTTCTTTTCTTTTTTTTACTTTATACTATTTATTTAATGTGTTTTTCGATATATTAAAGGATCCTATATGTAAAAAATAATTTTTTTTATTCGGGAAATTTCAAATAATGCTTAAAAACAGGAAAAATCCTGTAAAAATAGATTATTTTTATTATATTATTTTTTTAAACTCCTTTTACATTATTTTCACGATAGTTTAGCATTCGAAATGTGTTCCATGCTTAAATTCAAGTGTCTTTCTTGGTGAAAGAACGCATAATGGAATAAAAAACAAAATAAAATGGCGGGAAAAAGGTTCAAATTTGAAGTCCGTCTAACTCCCTCTAATATTAAGTTATAATTTTCAAACTCGGACGGAAAGTTTGCCTCTATGAGTCGAACGACCCTGCAAAGAAAAATTTTTATAGACTTATTAGGGGGGCTGCAAACGCCCCTTAAGTTTTTTGCTTAGTTTACCGGGAGAAGGTACTTGAATCTATGTAGTAGCCCGATCACCGTATATACGTGGTTCAACGGCTAAGACTACGTGCTAGTGACATACGCCTTAAGCGAATGGCTGCGGGTTCGAACCCCGGCTAAGGTTGAAGCTAAAAATTTTTAATTTTTTTCTTTTGCTTTATTGTACATTATATTATATATTTAATGTGTTTATCGATATATTAAAGGTACCTATATGTAAAAAATATTTTTTTTTATTCGGGAAATTTCAAATAATGCTTAAAAACAGGAAAAATCCTGTAAAAATAGTTTATTTTTATTATATTATTTTTTTAAACTCCTTTTACATTATTTTCACGATAGTTTAGCATTCGAAATGTTTTCCATGCTTAAATTCAAGTGTCTTTCTTGGTGAAAGAACGCATAATGGAATAAAAAATAAAATAAAGTGGCGGGAAAAAGGTTCAAATTTGAAGTCCGTCTAACTCCCTCTAATATTAAGTTATAATTTTCAAACTCGGACGGAAAGTTTGCCTCTATGAGTCGAACGACCCTGCAAAGAAAAATTTTTATAGACTTATTAGGGGGGCTGCAAACGCCCCTTAAGTTTTTTGCTTAGTTTACCGGGAGAAGGTACTTGAATCTATGTAGTAGCCCGATCACCGTATATACGTGGTTCAACGGCTAAGACCACGTGCTAGTGACATACGCCTTAAGTGAGGGGGTGCAGGTTCGAACCCCGGCTGATTTCAATTTTTAAAATTTTTTATATTTTTTTCTTTTCTTTTTTTTACTTTATACTATTTATTTAATGTGTTTTTCGATATATTAAAGGATCCTATGTGTAAAAAATATTTTTTTTTATTCGGGAAATTTCAAATAATGCTGAAAAACAGGAAAAATCCTGTAAAAATAGTTTATTTTTATTATATTCTTTTTTTAAACTCCTTTTACATTATTTTCACGATAGTTTAGCATTCGAAATGTGTTCCATGCTTAAATTCAAGTGTCTTTCTTGGTGAAAGAACGCATAATGGAATAAAAAATAAAATTAAATGGCGAGAAAAAGGTTCAAATTTGAAGTCCGTCTAACTCCCTCTAATATTAAGTTATAATTTTCAAACTCGGACGGAAAGTTTCCCTCTATGATTCGACGACCCTGCAAAGAAAAATTTTTATAGACCTATTAGGGGTTGCTGCAAACGCCCCTTAAGTTTTTTGCTTAGTTTACCGGGAGAAGGTACTTGAATCTATGTAGTAGCCCGATCACCGTATAAACGTGGTTCAACGGCTAAGACCACGTGCTAGTGACATACGCCTTAAGCGAGGGGGTGCAGGTTCGATCCCCGGCTGAGGTCAATTTTTAAATTTTTTTATATTTTTTTCTTTTCTTTTTTTTACATTATACTATTTATTTAATGTGTTTTTCGATATATTAAAGGATCCTATATGTAAAAAATAATTTTTTTTATTCGAGAAATTTCAAATAATGCTTAAAAAAGGAAAAATCCTGTAAAAATAGTTTATTTTTATTATATTATTTTTTTAAACTCCTTTTACATTATTTTCACGATAGTTTAGCATTCGAAATGTGTTCCATGCTTAAATTCAAGTGTCTTTCTTGGTGAAAGAACGCATAATGGAATAAAAAATAAAATAAAATGGCGGGAAAAAGGTTCAAATTTGAAGTCCGTCTAACTCCCTCTAATATTAAGTTATAATTTTCAAACTCGGACGGAAAGTTTGCCTCTATGAGTCGAACGACCCTGCAAAGAAAAATTTTTATAGACTTAGTAGGGGGGCTGCAAACGCCCCTTAAGTTTTTTGCTTAGCTTACCGGGAGAAGGTACTTGAATCTATGTAGTAGCCCGATGACCGTATAAACGTGGTTCAACGGCTAAGACCACGTGCTAGTGACATATGCCTTAAGCGAGGGGGTGCAGGTTCGAACCCCGGCTGAGGTCAATTTTTAAATTTTTTTTTCTTTTCTTTTTTTTACATTATACTATTTATTTAAGGTGTTTTTCGATATATTAAAGGATCCTATATGTAAAAAATAATTTTTTTTATTCGGGTTATTTCAAATAATGCTTAAAAACAGGAAAAATCCTGTAAAAATAGTTTATTTTTATTATATTATTTTTTTAAACTCCTTTTATATTATTTTCACGATAGTTTAGCATTCGAAATGTGTTCCATGCTTAAATTCAAGTGTCTTTCTTGGTGAAAGAACGCATAATGGAATAAAAAATAAAATAAAGTGGCGGGAAAAAGGTTCAAATTTGAAGTCCGTCTAACTCCCTCTAATATTAAGTTATAATTTTCACACTCGCACGGAAAGTTTGCCTCTATGAGTCGAACGAACCTGCAAAGAAAAATTTTTATAGACCTATTAGGGGAGCTGCAAACGCCCCTTAAGTTTTTTGCTTAGCTTACCGGGAGAAGGTACTTGAATCTATGTAGTAGCCCGATCACCGTATAAGCGTGGTTCAACGGCTAAGACCACGTGCTAGTGACATACGCCTTAAGCGAGGGGGTGCAGGTTCGATCCCTGGCTGAGGTCAATTTTTAAATTTTTTTATATTTTTTTCTTTTCTTTTTTTTACATTACACTATTTATTTAATGTGTTTTTCGATATATTAAAGGATCCTATATGTAAAAAATAATTTTTTTTATTCGGGAAATTTCAAATAATGCTTAAAAACAGGAAAAATCCTGTAAAAATAGTTTATTTTTATTATATTATTTTTTTAAACTCCTTTTGCATTATTTTCACGATAGTTTAGCATTCGAAATGTATTCCATGCTTAAATTCAAGTGTCTTTCTTGGTGAAAGAACGCATAATGGAATAAAAAATAATATAAAATGGCGGGAAAAAGGTTCAAATTTGAAGTCCGTCTAACTCCCTCTAATATTAAGTTATAATTTTCAAACTCGGACGGAAAGTTTGCCTCTATGAGTCGAACGAACCTGCAGAGAAAAATTTTTATAGACCTATTAGGGGGGCTGCAAACGCCCCTTAAGTTTTTTGCTTAGCTTACCGGGAGAAGGTTCTTGAATCTATGTAGTAGCCCGATCACCGTATAAGCGTGGTTCAACGGCTAAGACCACGTGCTAGTGACATACGCCTTAAGCGAGGGGGTGCAGGTTCGAACCCCGGCTGAGGTCAATTTTTAAATTTTTTTATATTTTTTTCTTTTCTTTTTTTTACATTACACTATTTATTTAAAGTGTTTTTCGATATATTAAAGGATCCTATATGTAAAAAATAATTTTTTTTATTCGGGAAATTTCAAATAATGCTTAAAAACAGGAAAAATCCTGTAAAAATAGTTTATTTTTATTATATTATTTTTTTAAACTCCTTTTACATTATTTTCACGATAGTTTAGCATTCGAAATGTATTCCATGCTTAAATTCAAGTGTCTTTCTTGGTGAAAGAACGCATAATGGAATAAAAAATAATATAAAATGGCGGGAAAAAGGTTCAAATTTGAAGTCCGTCTAACTCCCTCTAATATTAAGTTATAATTTTCAAACTCGGACGGAAAGTTTGCCTCTATGAGTCGAACGAACCTGCAAAGAAAATTTTTTATAGACTTATTAGGGGGTCTGCAAACGCCCCTTAAGTTTTTTGCTTAGCTTACCGGGAGAAGGTTCTTGAATCTATGTAGTAGCCCGATCACCGTATAAGCGTGGTTCAACGGCTAAGACCACGTGCTAGTGACATACGCCTTAAGCGAGGGGGTGCAGGTTCGAACCCCGGCTGAGGTCAATTTTTAAAATTTTTTACATTTTTTTCTTTTCTTTTTTTTACTTTATACTATTTATTTAATGTGTTTTTCGATATATTAAAGGATCCTATATGTAAAAAAAAATTTTTTTTATTCGGGAAATTTCAAATAATGCTTAAAAACAGGAAAAATCCTGTAAAAATAGATTATTTTTATTATATTATTTTTTTAAACTCCTTTTACAATATTTTCACGATAGTTTAGCATTCGAAATGTGTTCCATGCTTAAATTCAAGTGTCTTTCTTGGTGAAAGAACGCATAATGGAATAAAAAACAAAATAAAATGGCGGGAAAAAGGTTCAAATTTGAAGTCCGTCTAACTCCCTCTAATATTAAGTTATAATTTTCAAACTCGGACGGAAAGTTTGCCTCTATGAGTCGAACGAACCTACAAAGAAAAATTTTTATAGACCTATTAGGGGGGCTGCAAACGCCCCTTAAGTTTTTTGCTTAGCTTACTAGGAGAAAGGTACTTGCATCTATGTAGTAGCCCGATCACCGTATAAACATGGTTCAACGGCTAAAACCACGTGCTAGTGACATACGCCTTAAGCGAGGGGGTGCAGGTTCGATCCCTGGCTGAGGTCAATTTTTAAATTTTTTTATATTTTTTTCTTTTCTTTTTTTTACATTACACTATTTATTTAATGTGTTTTTCGATATATTAAAGGATCCTATATGTAAAAAATAATTTTTTTTATTCGGGAAATTTCAAATAATGCTTAAAAACAGGAAAAATCCTGTAAAAATAGTTTATTTTTATTATATTATTTTTTTAAACTCCTTTTGCATTATTTTCACGATAGTTTAGCATTCGAAATGTGTTCCATGCTTAAATTCAAGCGTCTTTCTTGGTGAAAGAACTCATAATGGAATAAAAAATAAAATAAAATGCCGGGAAAAAGGTTCAAATTTGAAGTCCGTCTAACTCCCTCTAATATTAAGATATAATTTTCAAACTCGGACGGAAAGTTTGCCTCTATGAGTCGAACGACCCTGCAAAAGAAAATTTTTATAGACCTATTAGGGGGGCTGCAAACGCCCCTTAAGTTTTTTTGCTTAGCTTACCGGGAGAAGGTACTTGAATCTATGTAGTAGCCCGATCACCGTATAAACGTGGTTCAACGGCTAAGATCACGTGCTAGTGACATACGCCTTAAGCGAGGGGGTGCAGGTTCGAACCCTGGCTGAGGTCACTTTAATAAATTTTTATATTTTTTTATTTTCTTTTTTTTACATTATACTATTTATTTAATGTGTTTTTCGATATATTAAATGATCCTATATGTAAAAAATAATTTTTTTTATTCGGGAAATTTCAAATAATGCTTAAAAAAAGGAAAAATCCTGTAAAAATAGTTTATTTTTATTATATTATTTTTTTAAACTCCTTTTACATTATTTTCACGATAGTTTGGCATTCGAAATGTGTTCCATGCTTAAATTCAAGAGTCTTTCTTGGTGAAAGAACGCATAATGGAATAAAAAATAAAATAAAATGGCGGGAAAAAGGTTCAAATTTGAAGTCCGTCTAACTCCCTCTAATATTAAGTTATAATTTTCAAACTCGGACGGAAAGTTTGCCTCTATGAGTCGAACGACCCTGCAAAGAAAAATTTTTATAGACTTATTAGGGGGGCTGCAAACGCCCCTTAAGTTTTTTGTTTAGTTTACCGGGAGAAGGTACTTGAATCTATGTAGTAGCACGATCACCGTATATACGTGGTTAAACGGCTAAGACCCCGTGCTAGTGACATACGCCTTAAGCGAATCGCTGCGGGTTCGAACCCCGGCTAAGGTTGAAGCTAAAAATTTTTTATTTTTTTCTTTTGCTTTATTGTACATTATATTATATATTTAATGTGTTTATCGATATATTAAAGGATCCTATATGTAAAAAATAATTTTTTTTATTCGGGAAATTTCAAATAATGCTTAAAAACAGGAAAAATCCTGTAAAAATAGTTTATTTTTATTATATTATTTTTTTAAACTCCTTTTACATTATTTTCACGATAGTTTGGCATTCGAAATGTGTTCCATGCTTAAATTCAAGTGTCTTTCTTGGTGAAAGAACGCATAATGGAATAAAAAATAATATAAAATGGCGGGAAAAAGGTTCAAATTTGAAGTCCGTCTAACTCCCTCTAATATTAAGTTATAATTTTCAAACTCGGACGGAAAGTTTGCCTCTATGAGTCGAACGAACCTGCAAAGAAAAATTTTTATAGACCTATTAGGGGGGCTGCAAACGCCCCTTAAGTTTTTTGCTTAGCTTACCGGGAGAAGGTTCTTGAATCTATGTAGTAGCCCGATCACCGTATAAGCGTGGTTCAACGGCTAAGACCACGTGCTAGTGACATACGCCTTAAGCGAGGGGGTGCAGGTTCGAACCCCGGCTGAGGTCAATTTTTAAAATTTTTTACATTTTTTTCTTTTCTTTTTTTTACTTTATACTATTTATTTAATGTGTTTTTCGATATATTAAAGGATCCTATATGTAAAAAAAAATTTTTTTTATTCGGGAAATTTCAAATAATGCTTAAAAACAGGAAAAATCCTGTAAAAATAGATTATTTTTATTATATTATTTTTTTAAACTCCTTTTACATTATTTTCACGATAGTTTAGCATTCGAAATGTGTTCCATGCTTAAATTCAAGTGTCTTTCTTGGTGAAAGAACGCATAATGGAATAAAAAACAAAATAAAATGGCGGGAAAAAGGTTCAAATTTGAAGTCCGTCTAACTCCCTCTAATATTAAGTTATAATTTTCAAACTCGGACGGAAAGTTTGCCTCTATGAGTCGAACGACCCTACAAAGAAAAATTTTTATAGACCTATTAGGGGGGCTGCAAACGCCCCTTAAGTTTTTTGCTTAGCTTACTAGGAGAAAGGTACTTGCATCTATGTAGTAGCCCGATCACCGTATAAACATGGTTCAACGGCTAAAACCACGTGCTAGTGACATACGCCTTAAGCGAGGGGGTGCAGGTTCGAACCCCGGCTGAGGTCAATTTTTAAATTTTTTTTTCTTTTCTTTTTTTTACATTATACTATTTATTTAAGGTGTTTTTCGATATATTAAAGGATCCTATATGTAAAAAATAATTTTTTTTATTCGGGTTATTTCAAATAATGCTTAAAAACAGGAAAAATCCTGTAAAAATAGTTTATTTTTATTATATTATTTTTTTAAACTCCTTTTATATTATTTTCACGATAGTTTAGCATTCGAAATGTGTTCCATGCTTAAATTCAAGCGTCTTTCTTGGTGAAAGAACTCATAATGGAATAAAAAATAAAATAAAATGCCGGGAAAAAGGTTCAAATTTGAAGTCCGTCTAACTCCCTCTAATATTAAGATATAATTTTCAAACTCGGACGGAAAGTTTGCCTCTATGAGTCGAACGACCCTGCAAAAGAAAATTTTTTATAGACCTATTAGGGGGGCTGCAAACGCCCCTTAAGTTTTTTTGCTTAGCTTACCGGGAGAAAGTACTTGAATCTATGTAGTAGCCCGATCACCGTATAAACGTGGTTCAACGGCTAAGATCACGTGCTAGTGACATACGCCTTAAGCGAGGGGGTGCAGGTTCGAACCCTGGCTGAGGTCACTTTAATGAATTTTTATATTTTTTTATTTTCTTTTTTTTACATTATACTATTTATTTAATGTGTTTTTCGATATATTAAAGGATCCTATATGTAAAAAATAATTTTTTTTATTCGGGAAATTTCAAATAATGCTTAAAAATAGGAAAAATCCTGTAAAAATAGTTTATTTTTATTATATTATTTTTTTAAACTCCTTTAACATTATTTTCACGATAGTTTGGCATTCGAAATGTGTTCCATGCTTAAATTCAAGGGTCTTTTTTGGTGAAAGAACGCATAATGGAATAAAAAATAAAATAAAATGGCGGGAAAAAGGTTCAAAGTTGAAGTCCGTCTAACTCCCTCTAATATTAAGTTATAATTTTCAAACTCGGACGGAAAGTTTGCCTCTATGAGACGAACGACCCTGCAAAGAAAAATTTTTATAGACTTATTAGGGGGGCTGCAAACGCCCCTTAAGTTTTTTGTTTAGTTTACCGGGAGAAGGTACTTGAATCTATGTAGTAGTCCGATCACCGTATATACGTGGTTCAACGGCTAAGACCACGTGCTAGTGACATACGCCTTAAGCGAATCGCTGCGGGTTCGAACCCCGGCTAAGGTTGAAGCTAAAATTTTTTTATTTTTTTCTTTTGCTTTATTGTACATTATATTATATATTTAATGTGTTTATCGATATATTAAAGGATCCTATATGTAAAAAATAATTTTTTTTATTCGGGAAATTTCAAATAATGCTTAAAAACAGGAAAAATCCTGTAAAAATAGTTTATTTTTATTATATTATTTTTTTAAACTCCTTTTACATTATTTTCACGATAGTTTAGCATTCGAAATGTTTTCCATGCTTAAATTCAAGTGTCTTTCTTGGTGAAAGAACGCATAATGGAATAAAAAATAAAATAAAGTGGCGGGAAAAAGGTTCAAATTTGAAGTCCGTCTAACTCCCTCTAATATTAAGTTATAATTTTCACACTCGCACGGAAAGTTTGCCTCTATGAGTCGAACGAACCTGCAAAGAAAAATTTTTATAGACCTATTAGGGGAGCTGCAAACGCCCCTTAAGTTTTTTGCTTAGCTTACCGGGAGAAGGTACTTGAATCTATGTAGTAGCCCGATCACCGTATAAGCGTGGTTCAACGGCTAAGACCACGTGCTAGTGACATACGCCTTAAGCGAGGGGGTGCAGGTTCGATCCCTGGCTGAGGTCAATTTTTAAATTTTTTTATATTTTTTTCTTTTCTTTTTTTTACATTACACTATTTATTTAATGTGTTTTTCGATATATTAAAGGATCCTATATGTAAAAAATAATTTTTTTTATTCGGGAAATTTCAAATAATGCTTAAAAACAGGAAAAATCCTGTAAAAATAGTTTATTTTTATTATATTATTTTTTTAAACTCCTTTTGCATTATTTTCACGATAGTTTAGCATTCGAAATGTATTCCATGCTTAAATTCAAGTGTCTTTCTTGGTGAAAGAACGCATAATGGAATAAAAAATAATATAAAATGGCGGGAAAAAGGTTCAAATTTGAAGTCCGTCTAACTCCCTCTAATATTAAGTTATAATTTTCAAACTCGGACGGAAAGTTTGCCTCTATGAGTCGAACGAACCTGCAGAGAAAAATTTTTATAGACCTATTAGGGGGGCTGCAAACGCCCCTTAAGTTTTTTGCTTAGCTTACCGGGAGAAGGTTCTTGAATCTATGTAGTAGCCCGATCACCGTATAAGCGTGGTTCAACGGCTAAGACCACGTGCTAGTGACATACGCCTTAAGCGAGGGGGTGCAGGTTCGAACCCCGGCTGAGGTCAATTTTTAAATTTTTTTATATTTTTTTCTTTTCTTTTTTTTACATTACACTATTTATTTAATGTGTTTTTCGATATATTAAAGGATCCTATATGTAAAAAATAATTTTTTTTATTCAGGAAATTTCAAATAATGCTTAAAAACAGGAAAAATCCTGTAAAAATAGTTTATTTTTATTATATTATTTTTTTAAACTCCTTTTACATTATTTTCACGATAGTTTAGCATTCGAAATGTATTCCATGCTTAAATTCAAGTGTCTTTCTTGGTGAAAGAACGCATAATGGAATAAAAAATAATATAAAATGGCGGGAAAAAGGTTCAAATTTGAAGTCCGTCTAACTCCCTCTAATATTAAGTTATAATTTTCAAACTCGGACGGAAAGTTTGCCTCTATGAGTCGAACGAACCTGCAAAGAAAAATTTTTATAGACCTATTAGGGGGTCTGCAAACGCCCCTTAAGTTTTTTGCTTAGCTTACCGGGAGAAGGTTCTTGAATCTATGTAGTAGCCCGATCACCGTATAAGCGTGGTTCAACGGCTAAGACCACGTGCTAGTGACATACGCCTTAAGCGAGGGGGTGCAGGTTCGAACCCCGGCTGAGGTCAATTTTTAAAATTTTTTACATTTTTTCTTTTCTTTTTTTTACTTTATACTATTTATTTAATGTGTTTTTCGATATATTAAAGGATCCTATATGTAAAAAAAAATTTTTTTTATTCGGGAAATTTCAAATAATGCTTAAAAACAGGAAAAATCCTGTAAAAATAGATTATTTTTATTATATTATTTTTTTAAACTCCTTTTACAATATTTTCACGATAGTTTAGCATTCGAAATGTGTTCCATGCTTAAATTCAAGTGTCTTTCTTGGTGAAAGAACGCATAATGGAATAAAAAACAAAATAAAATGGCGGGAAAAAGGTTCAAATTTGAAGTCCGTCTAACTCCCTCTAATATTAAGTTATAATTTTCAAACTCGGACGGAAAGTTTGCCTCTATGAGTCGAACGACCCTACAAAGAAAAATTTTTATAGACCTATTAGGGGGGCTGCAAACGCCCCTTAAGTTTTTTGCTTAGCTTACTAGGAGAAAGGTACTTGCATCTATGTAGTAGCCCGATCACCGTATAAACATGGTTCAACGGCTAAAACCACGTGCTAGTGACATACGCCTTAAGCGAGGGGGTGCAGGTTCGATCCCTGGCTGAGGTCAATTTTTAAATTTTTTTATATTTTTTTCTTTTCTTTTTTTTACATTACACTATTTATTTAATGTGTTTTTCGATATATTAAAGGATCCTATATGTAAAAAATAATTTTTTTTATTCGGGAAATTTCAAATAATGCTTAAAAACAGGAAAAATCCTGTAAAAATAGTTTATTTTTATTATATTATTTTTTTAAACTCCTTTTGCATTATTTTCACGATAGTTTAGCATTCGAAATGTGTTCCATGCTTAAATTCAAGCTTCTTTCTTGGTGAAAGAACTCATAATGGAATAAAAAATAAAATAAAATGCCGGGAAAAAGGTTCAAATTTGAAGTCCGTCTAACTCCCTCTAATATTAAGATATAATTTTCAAACTCGGACGGAAAGTTTGCCTCTATGAGTCGAACGACCCTGCAAAAGAAAATTTTTATAGACCTATTAGGGGGGCTGCAAACGCCCCTTAAGTTTTTTTGCTTAGCTTACCGGGAGAAGGTACTTGAATCTATGTAGTAGCCCGATCACCGTATAAACGTGGTTCAACGGCTAAGATCACGTGCTAGTGACATACGCCTTAAGCGAGGGGGTGCAGGTTCGAACCCTGGCTGAGGTCACTTTAATAAATTTTTATATTTTTTTATTTTCTTTTTTTTACATTATACTATTTATTTAATGTGTTTTTCGATATATTAAATGATCCTATATGTAAAAAATAATTTTTTTTATTCGGGAAATTTCAAATAATGCTTAAAAAAAGGAAAAATCCTGTAAAAATAGTTTATTTTTATTATATTATTTTTTTAAACTCCTTTTACATTATTTTCACGATAGTTTGGCATTCGAAATGTGTTCCATGCTTAAATTCAAGAGTCTTTCTTGGTGAAAGAACGCATAATGGAATAAAAAATAAAATAAAATGGCGGGAAAAAGGTTCAAATTTGAAGTCCGTCTAACTCCCTCTAATATTAAGTTATAATTTTCAAACTCGGACGGAAAGTTTGCCTCTATGAGTCGAACGACCCTGCAAAGAAAAATTTTTATAGACTTATTAGGGGGGCTGCAAACGCCCCTTAAGTTTTTTGTTTAGTTTACCGGGAGAAGGTACTTGAATCTATGTAGTAGCCCGATCACCGTATATACGTGGTTCAACGGCTAAGACCCCGTGCTAGTGACATACGCCTTAAGCGAATCGCTGCGGGTTCGAACCCCGGCTAAGGTTGAAGCTAAAAATTTTTTATTTTTTTCTTTTGCTTTATTGTACATTATATTATATATTTAATGTGTTTATCGATATATTAAAGGATCCTATATGTAAAAAATAATTTTTTTTATTCGGGAAATTTCAAATAATGCTTAAAAACAGGAAAAATCCTGTAAAAATAGTTTATTTTTATTATATTATTTTTTTAAACTCCTTTTGCATTATTTTCACGATAGTTTAGCATTCGAAATGTATTCCATGCTTAAATTCAAGTGTCTTTCTTGGTGCAAGAACGCATAATGGAATAAAAAATAATATAAAATGGCGGGAAAAAGGTTCAAATTTGAAGTCCGTCTAACTCCCTCTAATATTAAGTTATAATTTTCAAACTCGGACGGAAAGTTTGCCTCTATGAGTCGAACGAACCTGCAAAGAAAAATTTTTATAGACCTATTAGGGGGGCTGCAAACGCCCCTTAAGTTTTTTGCTTAGCTTACCGGGAGAAGGTTCTTGAATCTATGTAGTAGCCCGATCACCGTATAAGCGTGGTTCAACGGCTAAGACCACGTGCTAGTGACATACGCCTTAAGCGAGGGGGTGCAGGTTCGAACCCCGGCTGAGGTCAATTTTTAAAATTTTTTACATTTTTTTCTTTTCTTTTTTTTACTTTATACTATTTATTTAATGTGTTTTTCGATATATTAAAGGATCCTATATGTAAAAAATAATTTTTTTTATTCGGGAAATTTCAAATAATGCTTAAAAACAGGAAAAATCCTGTAAAAATAGATTATTTTTATTATATTATTTTTTTAAACTCCTTTTACATTATTTTCACGATAGTTTAGCATTCGAAATGTGTTCCATGCTTAAATTCAAGTGTCTTTCTTGGTGAAAGAACGCATAATGGAATAAAAAACAAAATAAAATGGCGGGAAAAAGGTTCAAATTTGAAGTCCGTCTAACTCCCTCTAATATTAAGTTATAATTTTGAAACTCGGACGGAAAGTTTGTCTCTATGAGTCGAACGACCCTGCAAAGAAAAATTTTTATAGACCTATTAGGGGGGCCCCTTAAGTTTTTTGTTTAGCTTACCGGGAGAATTTACTTGAATCTATGTAGTAGCCCGATCGCCGTATAAACGTCGTTCAACGGCTAAGACCACGTGCTAGTGACATACGCCTTAAGCGAGGGGGTGCAGGTTCGAACCCCGGCTGAGGTCAATTTTTAAATTTTTTTTACATTATACTATTTATTTAAGGTGTTTTTCGATATATTAAAGGATCATATATGTAAAAAATAATTTTTTTTATTCGGGTTATTTCAAATAATGCTTAAAAACAGGAAAAATCCTGTAAAAATAGTTTATTTTTATTATATTATTTTTTTAAACTCCTTTTATATTATTTTCACGATAGTTTAGCGTTCGAAATGTGTTCCATGCTTAAATTCAAGCGTCTTTCTTGGTGAAAGAACGCATAATGGAATAAAAAATAAAATAAAATGGCGGGAAAAAGGTTCAAATTTCAAGTCCGTCTAACTCCCTCTAATATTAAGTAATAATTTTCAAACTCGGACGGAAAGTTGGCCTCTATGAGCCGAACCACCCTACAAAGAAAAATTTTTATAGACCTATTAGAGATAGACACTTTTCCATACATTGACGTAATCATATTTTTTCAAGCGTGGCATTGGACAATTGTCACTCATGGTAACTATATGTAGCGGCGCACGTTTATTCTCCATTCTGAACTTTATTAAAAATGAACTAAAAAATGACTTAAGAAAAAATGAGTCATCATGAGCATTGAAAATGATGTGCAGGAAATTGATTTTAGCAATGTGATAGAAGACTTATCCTCTCAAAGCGCGTAAAAAGTATTGCTACCTTAAACTTTTGATGAAAATAATGTAAATAAAGCTTTTATAATAATGTATCAATGTTTTACTTTCCTAAAATAAAAATTATTCAGAAGTGAAATTTTTTCTTTGAAATTACTCATAAAGAGCCCCCTAATGAAGACCGGCTGAGGGCCCCCCTAAACGGCTCTGCTTTTTGGATTATACATTTTCATTTAAAAAAGTTTAATATATTACATTAACGCTAGTTTCGTGTACAAAATGAATAAATAATGAAAATGTGACCGAGCTCAGACTTTATCGTTCTCATATATTTGCTATTTAACTAAAGTTTTTCTGGAGAGTATGCATAGCGCTATCGAAAGACGGAGCTCCAAAACTAGCACAGCAGTACGTTGTAGTTCTGGGAGGTAATGTCCCAATAGTTTCGTCAAGAGAGCAGTCCAATGTTTAGAACAATTAATGGTAATTTTACTTTTTGTGTATTTCACCATATCTCGAAAAATTATAAAAAGAATTTGAAACATTTTTGCTCTCAGTTATATAATTCGTTTATCCAAAAGAAAATTCTATGCAAAATATAACTTTTAGTAAATGCTAATTATTTTATTTAATAATAGTCGAAAAATTGAACTGCAAGGTAGAAATTTTTTTTCAAAATTTAACTTTCCATTAATTGACCGATTTTACTGAAATTTTGCTATTTAAAATTGCATTCTTTAAAATGATATAAAAAAAAATATATCTACTATACAATTCAAAAATTTTAAGACTTATATTAAATAAAAAAACAAATATCCTTTACTACAAGATATATTTTGAGTGGAATTAAATTTAAATAAAGGAATTTTACTATTGTGAACATAAATTTTTCAATTCGTTTAAAAAGTACTCAACAAAAAAAATTTAACATGAAGGGATCCAAATTTTGGATTTATCTTCTGTCCAAACTATTGGAACCGTATTTCCAGAGTTCCGGCTGCCCCCAATATCTTGGGGGTCAGACATCTACATCACTAAAAAAAATTAGGTTGGTTTACTCAGAGAAAGTGCATTTTTGTGTCTGATTTCGTAAAATATTGTTACTGTAAGACTGTCTTTTTCGTGTTAAAAAGGCTTTACTATTTGATTAAAAGCGGCCAAATACTGTCTTTGGAGATTCCTGACCTCATTTCAAATCAACTTAAATAGAGTTAAACCGTTTAATCCTCATTATATGAATTATTTGCTTATGCTTTACTGCTACTTTATAACCTGAATTAATAGTGCTTTGTTCTTTTAATCAAGTGGAAAACTGTATTCTTTCTTCTTAGAATAAATCAATTATAATTTAAATGGGAATAAAAAGTACATTGATTGATTAATTTCTGGATCATTTTTATCAATATTAATGTACTTAAGTGTGTACTAAATAAAAGTTAATTTAAAAAAAGGTGCTATTTTTGTAAATTGTTTTCAAAAATGCTGTAAATCACGTTCCGTTTCTTTTTTGCCTACTATTACAGGTAACACAACTTTTTTTTTTATTATAATTAATTTAAAACAGAAAGTAAGATTTGTATACTATTGAATTTGTAGTTTTTGTTGAGAAGAATATAATTGCACGTATAGAATTGGCATTTTATGTTTAAATATCATATTGGTACAAAATGTAAGTCACTGATCCTAACCAATTTCAAGCATTGATTTGAAATAAATACTGTACTAAAATTTGGATATATGTCCAATTTTATTGTGCTTTTAATCGAATTTATTAACACAGAAACTGTTCGTGTAGAACAGTTTCTGTGTTAATAAATTAATACAATTAATTCAAATATGGTGTTTTATGTTTTTTAAAGTGCTGACCACGCTGTAATTGGTCTTGTACCTGGAAGGTACTGGGTTCGAATCCAGCTTAGTGCATAGATGTAAGATGTAATCTATCTGTCCTTTTAGGGTTGACGTTGATCCACCTTAATGGGACCTACAAAACAGAAATAAACAATAATGCCTGTCACGTGTCATATGTTGCCAAAAGTGGTGGGCATTGAAATAATATTTCTGAAAAATATTAATCTTTGGAATGTCTTGCACATCAAAATCATCTTAAAGACTTAACAGTTAAAATTGAGTCAGCTACTTTTTTAAAAAAAAAAATCTTTCTTGTGTTTCAAATTTTATAAATTAGAATGTCTTTAAAGATTAAAAGAATATTGTATTTTAAGTTTATTCGATTGTATAATATTTTTATGCTCAATTGACTGAATTAAATGATAAATTTTATATTATGTCTTTTGAGCTAACAATACGTCTTTGTAAATCTGTTCTGGCTCTTTCATTTTATGTGTCACGTTGATGCACTCTTTTATGTATGTATATATATATATATATATATGTTACGGCGAATGACCGAAATAGGTGGTTGTTGACTTTTACTGATGAATGTCGACAAACACCAAATACGTAAGTGAAAGATCGAATATTTCATTACATTCTTGTACATTCGGACCCTCACCGGTGTATGTCAACAATCACATAGTCGCTTTGGTGAATGTCCGAAATATTTGTTATATCCAATTTTATAATAATAATTTATTCGTTGAGATTATTATATTTATTTGATATATTTATTTTGTATTTTAATACTTACTGACGATAGATTAGAAGAAACATCAGTGTTTGGAGTATCGGGCAAATATATACCGGGCAATGGCACTTGACCTTAAAAAAAACATCAGTGTCGGGTATACCGAGCAAATGTAAATGTATGGTCCGATACTCCAAACACTGATGTTTCTTCTGATCTATCGTCAGTAAGTATTAAAATATCGAATAAATGTAATTATATCCACGAATAAATTCACATCAAATCGAATGTAATAAATATTTCGGACATTCACCAAAGCGACTATATGATTGTTGACATTCACCGGTGAATGTCGACATTGTCGAGACTTCGGTCATTCACCGTAACATATATCTAACGTCGTTGCCGAGAGGAAGAATAAAAACAGGTCTTAGGCAGGGAAAGAGGGCACAATATTTAATTTTTAGAGAGAGAACAATCATCAAAGTGACACAAAATCCTTGCGTTCTTCGATAAAAGTTATGTTTCCCAAAACTGTGGCTTTTCAAGTCAAGTGCTAGCTTCTATTGTTCAATACTTATCAGTGTTTCAATCAAATGACTTCTACCAACGTACTATTGGACATATTTTCTAAATTTAAGAAGTTTTTAATTAAATACAGTAGCATTAAATTCTAAATTGAAATTTATTTAAACTGAAACAGTTGCAGTGAAATATTAGTAAGCTTGTATATAAAGTGAATTAAGTACCTTGGATATATATTCTATAAAATAACAGCTTTCCCTTTGTATCTTCAAGAAATGATAAATAAATGATACATTTTCTTTTGATAATTTTTATTTTTACCTTTTTATTTATTTTTTAGTGGTAAGTAAGAGTACAGCATATGTAAGAAGTATAAAATAGGACTGAAAAAAAATTTATAAAATTGGATCAGACAATTTGAAGCATGTATATTTTTTTCATTAGATCTTTCTATTTAATATATAGGTTTAACGAGTTGCTTTGCACTAATTGGTATAAAATAATTGCTATATGTTCTTTATGTCCATTATCTGATATAGCTATAGTTTAAAATTGTTCTATGCTATCCCTTCGGAAATAAATTTGATATTGAAGTACATAAATGATTAAAACAATTTTCTGCTCCTAATTAAAAAAAAAAACTATATATCTATTTTCTCATTCTTTAAACAAGTTTTTTTTTATCAAGCTTAGTTCTTTGAAAAAAAATTTCATTGATATTTAAAATCGAACAATTTAAATCAAATTAATTTAGATAGCGTTTATTGATTAGTAGATGTAGTTTTAATCTGTTTATCAAATATATGCGATTATGTATATGTAAATATATGTTGTTTTATTGTTGTGTTATTTAAGGTCCTGTTTTATACTAAGACGTACTTATAGAAGCTAATGTTGGCTGGAAACTTGTAATAAATTGTCACAATTTTTTTTACTGATAAATGAATTGTAGTGGTATCATCAATGAAGAATTTTCTACCCCAGATAAAAGTTGGATACAAATAAAAATTATTATTATAATATCTGGTTATTGTAACTAAAATTGTCCGCAATATAAAGAAATGTCTACCTTTTAAAAATGTTTGACTTATGAGCAGGATTGTTGATTTTGCAAATTCTTATGAAAAAAAGTCAGCTTTTATATAATTTATTTTTGTTTTGTTAAGACACATCTCTTAAAAAATGCATAGAAGGAAAATTATTCAACAATCAAAGAATATTTTCTAATTAAGGATTAAGCTTTTACTTAAATATATCAGGATGCAATGAGAATTGTGTATTACAGTATACACTCAATATGTTGAAAACCTTGTTATGTCAAAAAAATATTTTTCTCCTTGACATTATACATCCACCAAATGCTAATTTGAATTCCTATGTTGTAGAGTTTCTTCTCAGAACATTATGTTGATTTTTTTTTACATAAAAAATCATTTCTATTTAATGCATAATTATTTCTGTCTCACTTTTAAAAATAAAATTATTGTTGTTTAAAATTATATGTGAATGTACATTTCTGAAGCATTGATGTTAATTCAATAGAAGGGAATATATACATTTTCTGTAATTTTTTAATCACTTTGTATTTTAGAGTAAATAAAAAAGCATTAAACACCTATCAAAATTGAAAATAATTTATGATTTTTTACTGTTTCTTAAATACTGTTGAGAAATACATAAAGCTAAAGGTTAAAGTAATTTGTTAAAAATGGTTTAGAATTACATGCTCGCTCCTGTAAACATGAATAAATATTTCATAATAATTCATGTTTAAATAAACAATTTCCTTATTCAAAACCATTTTCAACAAGTGTGTGATTTAAGTTCTCCAGCAAAGTCGTCTTCTAAAGATAGGAAAGTAATCGCTATATTTTTTAAAAATAAGTTGTTGTAGTTAACTATATTTATAATAAAGTAGTAGTAATTATGTACAAAAATGTAGTTTTTTGCACAACTGTATATGCATATATACTATACGTATATGCATACATATTACTTGCCACAAATTTATAATTAGACTAATGTAATCTGCTTCTGTTTTGTGATTTCAATTGAAAATACAGTTTTCTAAATTTAAACCTGTTATTCTTAAATCTGTTTTGATAGAACAAAGATTATTTTTTACATAAGTATTTAAATATTTGATGAAAAACGCTTGGTATATAAATGGAACAAAATCTATATTTTTGCATTGCTGTTTTTTTTTTTGCCAAGATATAACTTTTGAAGTGACAATTAATATACATAAAAAATTGGGGAGTGTGGTAATGAATTGGCCACTAATAATACATGAAAAAGTATTTTTATTTACATGAAATAAATTTAAATGCTACCGATAAGTGGAATTACTTGCTCTGTCGAACACATCAAATGTGAAAAATTTGCAACTTCTTTTTTTTTCTTCCTGCAAACAAAATACTACCTAAAAAATATCTGTCATTTAATGACAACTAGAAAACCTTTTGTTGACTAACTTTAAATGTGTCAATGCTTGAATTTAAATGATCTTCAGAATTCTGAATACATGTACAAAAAGTATACGTTCGACTGAATGGACCTCCTTTGCCCTGATTATGAAGATTATTTTGCTTTTGCTTGCTTTTTTTTTTCCTATTTAGAATTCTTTTTTCTTGATGTATGGAACTATTAAAATGGCTGTTAAAGATTTTAGATTAAATGGCAGTTCAAAAGGCATAATTTATATTCATTTCTAAAGAAAAATGTTGCCTGATGTTAAATTCTTCAGAATATTAGTTTATTAGAAATTGATTACTTGAAATTTAATTAAAATAAGTTTTTGTTTCAGATGGACAGTGTTTTCAAGTCGAAGACAGACCAAGGATATACATTTTAACAGATGTAAAATTAGTTTTGATAAATCATTATCTGTTATATTTAGTCAAAAAAAGAAGTTGATACTTACTTCTTAATAGAATTTCATGTGGCCCATTCATAACTATCAATGGCACATTCAACCTCACGTGTTGGAATTGAATGGGCTAAATTTCTATTTTTTGTTTATCTATTATTCACAGTAAGCAGTTTCTAATCCAATTTTTATAAATTTTTCAGATAACCAAACATATAAAATAAACATACAATTTTGAGCTATAGAAATCAAATCGAAATTATTACAAAACTAACTGAAATTTGACTCATTTATGAACACTCTTTCTTATGAGGGATTTCCTGGTTTATGAAAAACAAAAACGACCTTGTTTTGTTAAAAGTAAATTATTTAATTTGTTACATGCTTCCATCGTGAAAACCAGTACAAATATATACTAATTAGTCCTCACACTACAGGCTCCAGAAAAAGGTGTAATGCAAATGTTTTAAGATTTATAAATTCATTTTTTCAGAAATTTGGAAATTCTCTCTACATCATTTTTCTTAAAATGTATAAATAAATATTTCACATAAACTAATTTATGTGAACACTCATTAGACTTAATATGCATTGAACAAAATTAAAGACACAGTATAAAAAAGCCCAAATAGTGTTTTGCTATTTATAAGTATTTATTTCATGAAAGATAAGAGATACATTAGGTAACATACTAAGTAAGCTGAACAAAATAAACGAATCACAAATTTTCAGCTCATTTTAAAATGAGAAAATAAATTGTGCAGCACGGAGCACAGCTTAATTCCAGAAATTATTTAAATACTTCTTTTATATGTGTACTACAGGTCAATACTCTCAATTAGACTTCGTGTTATGTCAATCATTGTCCTTGAATATTTCTGACGGTGCAAAAAAATTTATTACATGTCAAGTTTTGTTTTAGTTTTTCTCATTTTAACATGATTTTTAACATTATATATTTACAATAAATTTTAAAGCATAAAATGAAAGTAAATTAATTTTTATATCTTTAATTGAGCTATGAATGCTTTCAAGAATTAATTTTCTGGTGAAAAGCCAATCCCAACATAAATTGTGATACAGTTGAATAATGGTTGAAATTTAATGATATGTCATGTCATGGCATGATATTGCAGAATTACACATTTTGAAAGTTGGTTCTTGTGAAAGTTTTGAATAATTTATATTCGTCAATAAACATATAATACAGGGTTAAAGAATACATAGAATCACTCAAATAAAATAGGACAAAGTATGCAAAATTCCTTATTAATTAATTTTATTTATGTAAAAGTATGGTGACTGAAGGTAAGAAATGCTAAAATAAAAAAAGAGGAATCAGGAATTATAAATAGGTTACAAAGAAAACAAATTTAAAATACATGAAACTTAAAATATGATCTCAGAAAATAAATATTTTATTGCTAGTTAAGTAGGTTTGTAAAATAAAAGTAATATTTACAAAAAATAAATAATTCACATTCTCTGACATATAAGTGAATTAATTTTTTTATGGAAAATCAAACTAGAATAAACTTGATTGTGAAAGATTAGCCAAGGGTCCCAATCCTTGCTTCCGAAACACGCGTGGCAGTGCCTTTCCATGGGGAAATGTATGGAATTAGGTTGCCGGACGCTCTTTCACTGTGTTCCATATAATTTTTGCTAAAAATAAATAAAGTCTTGTTATATAAAAAACATAATCTCTTAAAAAAAAAAAAAGGAACGAAACCACTCAATTTAAGGAAAAATTTAGAATTAAAACCTTTCACTCCATTAAAAGGTGTAAAATCAAACAAATATTAAAATATTCGAGAACTTGTTTACTTGAAGAATTAAAGTTTACTAATAAAATCTTCTTAAAAAAAAACAACTAAGCCACACAAAAAATTATTAAAAATGTCTGAAATAAATAAATAAAAAGCTAAATTATTAAAATTTCTCAATATCACTCATGATAACAAATTCTCTCACTATAGAATATTTTACAAAAAATTTTTAAGAAAAAAAGGATTCAAGCATCTTACATAAAAAAAAAAAATGCTTTTTTAAAATATAAATAAATAAAAACAATATTCTCTGGGGAGAAAATTTTCCTTTAAAAAATTAAAATCAAGAGCCTTAAACGTAGGACAGGATATACTTTAATTGCTTAAACCTTACTTGCTTATTTAGTAAATGGTAAACTTAAGTTACTGATATGCATGCCATGAAAAAATACATTATTGAAGAAAAATAAAAGTTTATATCTGTAAAATAATAATAACCTAGTTCCCGAACTAAGATTTATTTAAAATCAATTTAACAGAATGCGCGGATAAAAAACAGAGATTGAAGTTTGAAGAAAATATTTAATAATTAATTGAGATACATAAAAAATTAAATATATTGTGTGGCAAGAAAAAGATACTTT